>NW_028164027.1:606776-609276 GCF_964263955.1 Coregonus lavaretus
GGGGGGGTTAATGTAATGTCTCCATAATGACAGGGGGGGTTAATGTAATGTCTCCATGGTGACAGGGGGGGTTAATGTAATGTCTCCATAATGACAGGGGGGGTTAATGTAATGTCTCCATGGTGACAGGGGGGGGTTAATGTAATGTCTCCATGGTGACAGGGGGGGTTAATGTAATGTCTCCATAATGACAGGGGGGGTTAATGTAATGTCTCCATGGTGACAGGGGGGGTTAATGTAATGTCTCCATGGTGACAGGGGGTGTTAATGTAATGTCTCCATAATGACAGGGGGGGTTAATGTAATGTCTCCATGGTGACAGGGGGGGTTAATGTAATGTCTCCATAATGACAGGGTGGGTTAATGTAATGTCTCCATGGTGACAGGGGGGGGTTAATGTAATGTCTCCATAATGACAGGGTGGGTTAATGTAATGTCTCCATGGTGACAGGGGGGGTTAATGTAATGTCTCCATAATGACAGGTGGGGTTAATGTAATGTCTCCATAATGACAGGGGGGGTTAATGTAATGTCTCCATGGTGACAGGGGGGGTTAATGTAATGTCTCCATAATGACAGGGTGGGTTAATGTAATGTCTCCATGGTGACAGGGGGGGTTAATGTAATGTCTCCATAATGACAGGTGGGGTTAATGTAATGTCTCCATGGTGACAGGGGGGGTTCATGTAATGTCTCCATGGTGACAGGGGGGGTTCGTGTAATGTCTCCATGGTGACAGGGGGGGTTAATGTAATGTCTCCATAATGACAGGGTGGGTTAATGTAATGTCTCCATAATGACAGGGGGGGTTCATGTAATGTCTCCATGGTGACGGGGGGGGTTAATGTAATGTCTCCATGGTGACAGGGGGGGTTCATGTAATGTCTCCATAATGACAGGTGGGGTTCATGTAATGTCTCCATGGTGACAGGGGGGGTTCGTGTAATGTCTCCATGGTGACAGGGGGGGTTCATGTAATGTCTCCATGGTGACAGGGGGGGTTCATGTAATGTCTTCATGGTGCATAACAAGGTGAAGAAAATATAAGTCATGGTCCTGTATGGTTCAGTTGGTAGAGCATGGTGCTTGCAACCCCAGGGTTGTGGGTTCGATTCCCACGGGGGACCAAAACTAAAAAATATGAGAAATGTATGCAGTCACTACTGTAAGTCGCTCTGGATAAGAACTAAATAACTCAAATGTAAAATGTACCATGTAGATTGGAATGAAATGGAATAGAGTATCATGACATGAAATGGAATGGAATGTAAAGTAATGTAAAGGGATAGAGTATTTGTTTCTTAGAAATTCCTGTTCTGTGTGGCATGTGGCGTTAAAGAACACAAGACATTCCAAGTACACATCTAGATAGATCTCTACTGGGCATCAACGGTTTCACTCTGCCCAACTCTCCAGCCCCCAGCCCCCTCACTTTACAGATTACCCACGCTCTAAATATTAGGGGTTCAAAAAGGGTTCTTCGAAGAACCTTAGGCACTGAGAATTGCCCCCAAAAGGTTCTTCCAAGAACCCCATAGGTGGTGGGGTTCATCGAGGAACCTCCTTAGTTGGTGGGGGTTCTTGCAGGAACCTAACTGCCCAACTGAAACATTTGGATTTGAATTTGAAAGGACTGCAGGTGCAGGCACTTAACTGAAAAAATGTAAAGATCTCCTCAATTTAAGGGAAGGTTTGTCCCTTGTATGATCTAAATTGATATTGTTTTATGATGATTCCATCTATCGTTTCATTTTTGTGCAAATCTTTCTAAAACAGAAAATGGACACAATTCAATGGATATCAATCAAAGAAGAGGTAAGAATATGTAGGCTATATGAATATGTTGTCTAAGGCACTGCATCGCAGTGCTAGCTGTGCCACTAGAGATCCTGGTTCGTGTCCAGGCTCTGTCGTAGCCGGCAGTGACCGGGAGACCCATGGGGCAGCGTACAATTGGCCCGGCGTCGTCCAGGGTAGGGGAGGGAATGGCCGGCAGGGATGTAGCTCAGTTGGTAGAGCATGGCGTTTGCAATGCCAGGGTTGTGGGTTCGATTCCCACGGGGGGCCAGTATGAAAAAAAAAAAAAAATGTATTCACTAACTGTAAGTCGCTCTGGATAAGAGCGTCTGCTAAATGACGTAAATGTAATGTTGAAGGCTAGCTGTATTGGGTGCAGATGACTGAACTGCTCACTTTTGTGTCTGTGTCTGCAGGTGTACAGACGAGGAGGCATACAAAGGTATGTCTATTGGTATTGGTATGTTATGCAGATCACATGTACCATCCTCCTCCCTGACCTCTTCAATGAATATCCCATAGGCCTCTACATTACGGACAAGGTATGTGTATGAAAACCATTATCAAAACAGTTTATTTCATTCACATTCACCACAAAAACCAAGGTATGAATACTGTTGTTTGCATCTTTTGTTAATCATCAATATAATTACTATTTTTTTTTAGATTCACAGACGTCACCCTCCCTACACCTCTGAATATA
>NW_028164027.1:614276-618482 GCF_964263955.1 Coregonus lavaretus
AGCTTTTTTGTCTTGCTCTGTCTGTCTGGAGCCTTGTATAGCTACAGTCTGTCTGAAGTCTTGTATAGCTACAGTCTGTCTGAAGTCTTGTATATCTACAGTCTGTCTGGAGTATTGTATAGCTACAGTCTGTCTGGAGTCTTGTATAGCTACAGTCTGTCTGGAGTCTTGAATAGCTACAGTCTGTCTGAAGTCTTGTATAGCTACAGTCTGTCTGGAGTATTGTATAGCTACAGTCTGTCTGGAGTCTTGAATAGCTACAGTCTGTCTGAAGTCTTGTATAGCTACAGTCTGTCTGGAGTATTGTATAGCTACAGTCTGTCTGGAGTCTGGAGTCTTGTATAGCTACAGTCTGTCTGAAGTCTTGTATAGCTACAGTCTGTCTGCAGTCTTGTATAGTTACAGTCTGTCTGGAGTCTTGTATAGCTACAGTCTGTCTGGAGTCTTGTATAGTTACAGTCTGTCTGGAGTCTTGTATAGCTACAGTCTGTCTGGAGTCTTGTATAGCTACAGTCTGTCTGGAGTCTGGAGTCTTGTATAGTTACAGTCTGTCTGGAGTCTTGTATAGCTACAGTCTGTCTGGAGTCTTGTATAGCTACAGTCTGTCTGGAGTCTGGATTCTTGTATAGTTACAGTCTGTCTGGAGTCTTGTATAGCTACAGTCTGTCTGGAGTCTTGTATAGCTACAGTCTGTCTGAAGTCTGGAGTCTTGTATAGCTACAGTCTGTCTGGAGTCTTGTATAGCTACAGTCTGTCTGGAGTCTGGAGTCTTGTGTAGTTACAGTCTGTCTGGAGTCTTGTATAGCTACAGTCTGTCTGGAGTCTTGTATAGCTACAGTCTGTCTGAAGTCTGGAGTCTTGTATAGCTACAGTCTGTCTGGAGTCTTGTATAGCTACAGTCTGTCTGGAGTCTTGTATAGCTACAGTCTGTCTGGAGTCTTGTATAGTTACAGTCTGTCTGGAGTCTTGTATAGCTACAGTCTGTCTGGAGTCTTGTATAGCTACAGTCTGTCTGAAGTCTGGAGTATTGTATAGCTACATTCTGTCTGGAGTCTTGTATAGTTACAGTCTGTCTTGAGTCTTGTATAGTTACAGTCTGTCTGGAGTCTTGTATAGTTACAGTCTGTCTGGAGTCTTGTATAGCTACAGTCTGTCTGGAGTCTTGTATAGCTACAGTCTGTCTGGAGTCTTGTATAGTTACAGTCTGTCTGGAGTCTTGTATAGCTACAGTCTGTCTGGAGTCTTGTATAGCTACAGTCTGTCTGGAGTCTTGTATAGCTACAGTCTGTCTGGAGCCTTGTATAGCTACAGTCTGTCTGGAGTCTTGTATAGCTACAGTCTGTCTGGAGTCTGGAGTCTTGTATAGCTACAGTCTGTCTGGAGCCTTGTATAGCTACAGTCTGTCTGGAGTCTTGTATAGCTACAGTCTGTCTGGAGTCTGGAGTCTTGTATAGCTACAGTCTGTCTGGAGTCTTGTATAGTTACAGTCTGTCTGGAGTCTTGTATAGCTACAGTCTGTCTGGAGTCTTGTATAGCTACAGTCTGTCTGGGGTCTGGAGTCTTGTATAGCTACAGTCTGTCTGGAGTCTTGTATAGCTACAGTCTGTCTGGAGTCTTGTATAGCTACAGTCTGTCTGGAGTCTTATATAGCTACAGTCTGTCTGGAGTCTTGTATAGTTACAGTCTGTCTGGAGTCTTGTATAGTTACAGTCTGTCTGGAGTCTTGTATAGCTACAGTCTGTCTGGAGTCTTGTATAGCTACAGTCTGTCTGGAGTCTTGAATAGCTACAGTCTGTCTGGAGTCTTGTATAGCTACAGTCTGTCTGGAGTCTTGAATAGCTACAGTCTGTCCGGAGTCTTGTATAGCTACAGTCTGTCTGGAGTCTGGAGTCTTGTGTAGTTACAGTCTGTCTGGAGTCTGGAGTCTTGTATAGCTACAGTCTGTCTGGAGTCTTGAATAGCTACAGTCTGTCTGGAAACTTGAATAGCTACAGTCTGTCTGGAGTCTTGTATAGCTACAGTCTGTCTGGAGTCTGGAGTCTTGTATAGTTGAAGTCTGTCTGGAGTCTTGTATAGCTACAGTCTGTCTGGAGTCTTGTATAGCTACAGTCTGTCCGGAGTCTTGAATAGCTACAGTCTGTCTGGAGTCTTCTATAGTTACAGTCTGTCTGGATTCTTGAATAGCTACAGTCTGTCTGGAGACTTGTATAGCTACAGTCTGTCTGGAGTCTGGAGTCTTGTGTAGTTACAGTCTGTCTGGAGTCTGGAGTCTTGTATAGCTACAGTCTGTCTGGAGTCTTGTATAGTTACAGTCTGTCCGGAGTCTTGTATAGCTACAGTCTGTCTGGAGTCTTGTATAGCTACAGTCTGTCTGGAGTCTTGTATAGCTACAGTCTGTCTGGAGTCTGGAGTCTTGTATAGCTACAGTCTGTCTGGAGTCTTGAATAGCTACAGTCTGTCTGGAGTCTTGTATAGCTACAGTCTGTCCGGAGTCTTGTATAGCTACAGTCTGTCTGGAGTCTTGTATAGCTACAGTCTGTCTGGAGTCTGGAGTCTTGTATAGCTACAGTCTGTCTGGAGTCTTGTATAGCTACAGTCTGTCTGGAGTCTTGTATAGCTACAGTCTGTCTGGAGTCTTGTATAGCTACAGTCTGTCTGGAGTCTTGTATAGCTACAGTCTGTCTGGAGTCTTGAATAGCTACAGTCTGTCTGGAGTCTTGTATAGCTACAGTCTGTCCGGAGTCTTGTATAGTTACAGTCTGTCTGGAGTCTTGTATAGTTGAAGTCTGTCTGGAGTCTTGTATAGCTACAGTCTGTCTGGAGTCTTGTATACCTACAGTCTGTCTGGAGTCTTGTATAGTTACAGTCTGTCTAGAGTCTTGAATAGCTACAGTCTGTCTGGAGTCTGGAGTCTTGTATAGCTACAGTCTGTCTGGAGTCTTGAATAGCTACAGTCTGTCTGGAGTCTTGAATAGCTACAGTCTGTCTGGAGTCTGGAGTCTTGTATAGCTACAGTCTGTCTGGAGTCTTGTATAGCTACAGTCTGTCTGGAGTCTTGAATAGCTACAGTCTGTCTGGAGTCTGGAGTCTTGTATAGCTACAGTCTGTCTGGAGTCTTGTATAGCTACAGGCTGTCTGGAGTATTGTATAGCTACAGTCTGTCTGGAGTCTGGAGTCTTGTGTAGTTACAGTCTGTCTGGAGTCTTGTATAGTTGAAGTCTGTCTGGAGTCTTGAATAGCTACAGTCTGTCTGGAGTCTTGAATAGCTACAGTCTGTCTGAAGTCTTGTATAGCTACAGTCTGTCTGGAGTCTTGTATAGCTACAGTCTTTTTGGAGTCTTGTATAGCTACAGTCTGTCTGGAGTCTTGTATAGCTACAGTCTGTCTGGAGTCTTGTATAGCTACAGTCTGTCTGGAGTCTTGTATAGCTACAGTCTGTCTGGAGTCTTGTATAGCTACAGTCTGTCTGGAGTCTTGTATAGTTACAGTCTGTCCGGAGTCTTGTACAGTATAGCTACAGTCTGTCTGGAGTCTTGTATAGCTACAGTCTGTCTGGAGTCTTGTATAGTTACAGTCTGTCCGGAGTCTTGTACAGTATAGTTGAAGTCTGTCTGGAGTCTTGAATAGCTACAGTCTGTCTGGAGTCTTGTATAGCTACAGTCTGTCTGGAGTCTTGTATAGCTACAGTCTGTCTGGAGTCTTGTATAGCTACAGTCTGTCTGGAGTCTTGTATAGCTACAGTCTGTCTGGAGTCTTGTATAGCTACAGTCTGTCTGGAGTCTTGTATAGTTACAGTCTGTCCGGAGTCTTGTATAGTTGAAGTCTGTCTGGAGTCTTGTATAGCTACAGTCTGTCTGGAGTCTTGTATAGCTACAGTCTGTCCGGAGTCTTGTACAGTATATTTGAAGTCTGTCTGGAGTCTTGTATAGCTACAGTCTGTCTGGAGTCTTGTATAGCTACAGTCTGTCTGGAGTCTTGTATAGTTACAGTCTGTCCGGAGTCTTGTATAGTTGAAGTCTGTCTGGAGTCTTGTATAGCTACAGTCTGTCTGGAGTCTTGTATAGCTACAGTCTGTCCGGAGTCTTGTACAGTATATTTGAAGTCTGTCTGGAGTCTTGTATAGCTACAGTCTGTCTGGAGTCTTGTATAGCTACAGTCTGTCTGGAGTCTTGTATAGTTACAGTCTGTCCGGAGTCTTGTATAGTT
>NW_028164027.1:618682-621182 GCF_964263955.1 Coregonus lavaretus
ACCCTGGCATTGCAAACGCCATGCTCTACCAACTGAGCTACATCCCTGCCGGCCATTCCCTCCCCTACCCTGGGCCAATTGTACGCTGCCCCATGGGTCTCCCGGTCACTGCCGGCTATGACAGAGCCTGTACACGAACCAGGATCTCTAGTGGCACAGCTAGCACTGTGATGCAGTGCCATAGACCACTGCGCCACTCGGGAGACAACATATTCTTATAGCCTACATATTCTTACTCTTCTTTGATTGATATCCATTGAATTGTGTCAATTTTCTGTTTTAGAAAGATTTGCACAAAATGAAAAGATAGATGGAATCATCATAAAACAATATCAATTTAGATCATACAAGGGACAAACCTTCCCTTAAATTGAGGAGATCTTTACATTTTTCAGCTAAGTGCCTGCACCTGCTGTCCTTTCAAATTCAAATCCAAATGTTTCAGTTGAGCAGTTAGCTTCCTGCAAGAACCCCACCAACTAAGGAGGTTCCTCGATGAACCCCACCACCTATGGGGTTCTTGGAAGAACCTTTTGGGGGCAATTCTCAGTGCCTAAGGTTCTTTGAAGAACCCTTTTTGAACCCCTAATTGTTAGAGCGTGGGTAATCTGTAAAGTGAGGGGCTGGGGGCTGGAGAGTTGGGCAGAGTGAAACTGTTAATGCCCAGTAGAGATCTATCTAGATAGTAGTAGTGACTGCATACATTTCTCATATTTTTTCGTTTTGGTCCCCCGTGGGAATTGAACCCACAACCCTGGGGTTGCAAGCACCATGCTCTACCAACTGAACCATACGGGACCATGACTTATATTTTCTTCACCTTGTTATGCACCATGGAGACATTACATTAACCCCCCCTGTCACCATGGAGACATTACATGAACCCCCCTGTCACCATGGAGACATTACATTAACCCCCCCTGTCACCATGGAGACATTACATGAACCCCCCCTGTCACCATGGAGACATTACATGAACCCCCCCTGTCACCATGGAGACATTACACGAACCCCCCTGTCACCATGGAGACATTACATTAACCCCCCCTGTCATTATGGAGACATTACATTAACCCCCCCTGTCACCATGGAGACATTACATTAACCCCCCTGTCACCATGGAGACATTACATTAACCCCCCCTGTCATTATGGAGACATTACATTAACCCCCCCTGTCACCATGGAGACATTACATGAACCCCCCCTGTCACCATGGAGACATTACATGAACCCCCCCTGTCACCATGGAGACATTACACGAACCCCCCTGTCACCATGGAAACATTACATTAACCCCCCCTGTCATTATGGAGACATTACATTAACCCCCCTTTCACCATGGAGACATTACATTAACCCCCCCTGTCACCATGGAGACATTACATTAACCCCCCTGTCACCAGGAGACATTACATTAACTCCCCCCTGTCATTATGGAGACATTACATTAACCCCCCCTGTCACCATGGAGACATTACATTAACCCCCCTGTCATTATGGAGACATTACATTAACTCCCCCCCCCCTGTCATTATGGAGACATTACATTAACCCCCCTGTCACCATGGAGACATTACATGAACCCCCCCTGTCACCATGGAGACATTACATGAACCCCCCCTGTCACCATGGAGACATTACACGAACCCCCCTGTCACCATGGAACATTACATTAACCCCCCTGTCATTATGGAGACATTACATTAACCCCCCCTGTCACCATGGAGACATTACATTAACCCCCCCTGTCATTATGGAGACATTACATTAACCCCCCCTGTCACCATGGAGACATTACATTAACCCCCCCTGTCACCATGGAGACATTACATTTAACCCCCCCTGTCATTATGGAGACATTACATTAACCCCCCCTGTCACCATGGAGACATTACATTAACCCCCCCTGTCACCATGGAGACATTACATTAACCCCCCCTGTCACCATGGAGACATTACATTAACCCCCCTGTCACCATGGAGACATACATTAACCCCCCCTGTCACCATGGAGACATTACATTAACCCCCCCTGTCATTATGGAGACATTACATTAACCCCCCCCCCCCTGTCACCATGGAGACATTACATTAACCTCCCCTGTCATTATGGAGACATTACATTAACCCCCCCCGTCATTATGGAGACATTACATTAACCCCCCCTGTCATTATGGAGACATTACATTAACCCCCCTGTCACCATGGAGACATTACATTAACCCCCCCTGTCACCATGGAGACATTACATTAACCCCCCTGTCATTATGGAGACATTACATTAACCCCCCTGTCATTATGGAGACATTACATTAACCCCCCCCCCCCCCTGTCACCATGGAGACATTACATTAACCCCCCTGTCACCATGGAGACATTACATTAACCCCCCTGTCATTATGGAGACATTACATTAACCCCCCCCTGTCACCATGGAGACATTACATGAACCCCCCTGTCATTATGGAGACATTACATTAACCCCCCCTGTCATTATG
>NW_028164027.1:628682-763682 GCF_964263955.1 Coregonus lavaretus
ACCATGCCTCAGGACTACCTGGCCTGATGACTCCTGGCTGTCCCCAGTCCACCAGGGCGTGCTTGCTTTGTGGAGGACCTGAGCCCCCAGGACCATGCCTCAGGACTACCTGGCCTGATGACTCCTGGCTGTCCCCAGTCCACCTGGTCGTGCTGCTGCTCCAGTTTCAACTGTTCTGCCTGCAGCTATGGAACCCTGACCTGTTCACCGGACGTGCTACCTTGTCCCAGACCTGCTGTTTTCAACTTTCTCTCTAACGCACCTGCTGTCTCGACCTCTAAATGCTTGGCTATTAAAAGCCAACTGACATTTACTCCTGAGGTGCTGACCTGTTGCAACCTCTACAACCACTGTGATTATTATTTGACCCTGCTGGTCATCTATGAACGTTTGAACATCGTGGAGAAAAATCTGGCCTTAAATGGCCATGTACTGTTATAATCTCCACCCGGCACAGCCAGAAGAGGACTGGCCACCCCTCAGAGCCTGGTTCCTCTCTAGGTTCCTGCCTTTCTAGGGAGTTTTTCCTAGCCACTGTGCTTCTACATCTGCATTGCTTGCTGTTTGGGGTTTTAGGCTGGGTTTCTGTATAGAACTTTGTGACATCTGCTGATGTAAAAAGGGCTTTATAAATCAAATATGATTGATACGGGCCCAGGGCGTGCTTCTCTTCCAGAAGTCTATTATCCCCCATTCTCCTTTGATTTCCTTTAAATATGTGTGTGTGTGTGTGTGTGTGTGTGTGTGTGTGTGTGTGTGTGTGTGTGCGCGTGCGTGTGTGTGTGTGTGTGTCAGTTCTTTGCTGGGTAGCGTACCATGCGAGGTTTGGGTCTGTGATGTTTGCTTGACACCTTGACGGTTCTGAGGGATACAAGGTGCTGGTCAGAGATAGTGCACTAGGGTATAGGGTGCCATTCAGGACTTCGGCCTTAGTGTCTGGATAAGTACACGGCGAGGCCAAACGATACGAGGGTAACTGGTCTTATAGCCAGTCTCCTTGGGATGGCAAGGACAGATCAGCTGAAGGTAGGGAGGGTATTGGAAAGCAGGTCCCCCACCCATCAGGTAGATACTACCTCCAACTGTGTTGATGAGTTCCCTGTTATTGAAATAGTATTGAAATGAGTATTGACATTTAAATGAGTATTGACATAAATGACTGTCATCATTGTTTTATCCTGCTATTTGTTACAGTGATTTAATTGGTCAAAGCAGGAAACCTCAGAAGCAAAATACCATCATGGGCTGAACCAAGGGTACAGTTATACCCCAACAAAGCATTACTCAGCGATGGGCTGAACCAAGGGGCCAGTTATACCCCAACAAAGCATTACTCAGCGATGGGCTGAACCAAGGGGACAGTTATACCCCAACAAAGCATTACTCAGCTATGGGCTGAACCAAGGGGACAGTTATACCCCAACAAAGCATTACTCAGCTATGGGCTGAACCAAGGGGACAGTTATACCCCAACAAAGCATTACTCAGCTATGGGCTGAACCACAGGGACAGTTATACCCCAACAAAGCATTACTCAGCGATGGGCTGAACCAAGGGGACTGTTATACCCCAACAAAGCATTACTCAGCGATGGGCTGAACCAAGGGGACTGTTATACCCCAACAAAGCATTACTCAGCGATGGGCTGAACCAAGGGGACAGTTATACCCCAACAAAGCATTACTCAGCGATGGGCTGAACCAAGGGGACAGTTATACCCCAACAAAGCATTACTCAGCTATGGACTGAACCAAGGGGACAGTTATACCCCAACAAAGCATTACTCAGCTATGGGCTGAACCAAGGGGACTGTTATACCCCAACAAAGCATTACTCAGCGATGGGCTGAACCAAGGGGACAGTTATACCCCAACAAAGCATTACTCAGCGATGGGCTGAACCAAGGGGACTGTTATACCCCAACAAAGCATTACTCAGCGATGGGCTGAACCAAGGGTACAGTTATACCCCAACAAAGCATTACTCAGCTATGGACTGAACCAAGGGGACAGTTATACCCCAACAAAGCATTACTCAGCGATGGGCTGAACCAAGGGTACAGTTATACCCCAACAAAGCATTACTCAGCAATGGGCTGAACCAAGGGGACAGTTATACCCCAACAAAGCATTACTCAGCTACTTGCAAATATGATAATATTGGGTTTCATGCATCAATGATGGGAATAGTGGAGGCTTGAGCAACACAACCCACCACACCACATCTGGTCACCAGAATGACATTTCAATGTCTGACTCGTCAGAGCGCTGAACAACAGCGCTCTCTTGTGGTTCGTTTAGGGAACGACATCGTCGTGGCATTCCGAGTGTTTATATCGTCATGGATGAGCAAGAAGTAGTCAGTGGCGAAAATAAAGCTCTCCGGTCTCTAAATTCTGATGTCCAAACCCACGTTAATTTTATTAACAGGTCGACACGAAGCGCCCGAGCATGGTGGTTGGATTTTTCCGGACATCCAGTTTCATATGGCGATATACGACCGAGCGGGTTATTACGTATGGACACTTTTCTGAGTGAGTCCCTCCCTCATGCAACACAACCTTCTGTCTTTCCGTTATTTTGTCTTTCTTGTGTTACTCAAATTCTTTATTAAGTTTAACACGTAATGTAATTCAGCTATATGCCTTTCCCAAATGTCGAATTGAATGCGTTATAGCCTATAGCCTAAAAACTATTTCGCATGACATGTAATTTCCCTCAATCTCATTCCACTCTCCGCAGCGCATCCGTGGGTTTTCAGAGCCTCTCGAAATGGAGCGAAACTTGTAGCTGATCAGCAAGACGTTTATATGCCAGCAGCTGCCACCGAATATGAAGAGGACGGTAGACCCAAGTTTCTGAATGTGGTCATAACTGCCCCAGGTGCGTCCCTCTCTGTGTGCCTCCCGTCAACCGCCCAGATTCACAAAACCTTCTTAAGAAGACATTTCATCTTAACTGCCATTTTTTCCTTAACTATATATATAAGAAGAAAGTTAAGCAAAGTTGCTATTCCTCAAAAAGGTTATTGGAAATGTTCTTACGCCATTTATAATGTTTCTCCTTAAGCAAAAAGTTAAAAAGAAATTAGATTATTGAAAAGAAAGTAATTGGAAATGTTCTTCATTCCAAGATAGCTAAACCCTTGTCTTAAACTCAGGGCAGTGAGAGAAAAAGCAATTGAACATGTTTAATTCACTCACAAACTTCATCTGAAAGTTTCAGTATTGATTATTTTAAACCCAAGAACATGTTTTAGAACAGTAATCTTAGTAAGAAATATGCTAACATGGTTGCCATTGCTAGCTAGATAGCTAGCTAAATCGGTTGACTAGCAACAGACATCTTAAGAAGATAGTTAAGAAATCCATAAGAAGATATTTTAGAAGTTATCAAGAAAATCATTAAATCTTAAGATATTGTTGAGGAATTGCACTTACAAACTATCTTATGAACCTCTTTTTTTTCTTTTTAAGATGCTTCTTAAGTTTTTGCATAAGAAGTGTTTTGTGAATCTGGGACCAGCTCTGTCCAGGAGTGTTGACAGATCTGGGACCAGCTCTGTCCAGGAGTGTTGACCGATTTAGAACCAACTCTGTCCAGGAGTGTTGACAGATTTAGAACCAACTCTGTCCAGGAGTGTTGACAGATCTAGGACCAACTCTGTCCAGTACTGTTGACAGATTTGGGAACCAACTCTGTCCAGGAGTGTTGACAGATCTGGGACCAGCTCTGTCCAGCAGTGTTGACAGATCTGGGACCAGCTCTGTCCAGGAGTGTTGACAGATCTGGGACCAGCTCTGTCCAGGAGTGTTGACAGATTTAGAACCAACTCTGTCCAGGAGTGTTGACAGATTTAGAACCAACTCTGTCCAGGAGTGTTGACAGATCTAGGACCAACTCTGTCCAGTACTGTTGACAGATTTGGGAACCAGCTCTGTCCAGGAGTGATGACAGATATGGGACCAACTTTGTCCAGGAGTGTTGACAGATCTAGGACCAACTCTGTCCAGTAGTGTTGACAGATATGGGACCAACTTTGTCCAGGAGTGTTGACAGATCTAGGACCAACTCTGTCCAGTAGTGTTGACAGATATGGGACCAACTTTGTCCAGGAGTGTTGACAGATATGGCTCCACCTCTGTTCAGGAGTGTTGACAGATATGGCTCCAGCTCTGTCCAGGAGTGTTGACAGACACGGGACCAACTCTGTCCAGGAGTGATGTAAAAACACACGTCAAGTTTCAAAGACATAATTGTTTCTCTCTGTGTTCCAGTGTACTCTCTCCAGGAGTTGTGTCTGATGCTAATCCGTAAACTGGTAGAAGAGGAGGACTACGGCAGACTGGACATCCCTGAGTCACTGAAGACAGACCTCAGACAACGGCCTGACTTACTGAAGGAGCTGGGGCTCATCAACCGTCTCAGAATAGGAGTGTTGATTTAGGATCAGTTGTGTCATTTAGATCACAATGAATCAGATGACATGGACAGGGGGGACCTGATCCCAGATCAGCACTCCATCTCTGAGAAGCATTATGCATACAGGCCCTGAATCATGGACTTTCTGTTTGACCAAATGTATCCTTTCTTTTCCCCTCCTCTGGACTCTTTGGTGTCTCTAGAACAGTGGTACTCAGAGTCGGGGGAACTGCAGTGGGGTCGCCAATTAAGAGTACATATTATTGTATGAGACAAAAAAAAATAACGTTTTTGAGAAAGATAATACAAAAATATATATGTTTATTGAATAAATGTATTTAATTTTGATAAGAGATTAAAATGCAATGAATTTAAGGTTATTTGTTGATGTAAACATTTTAATGTATCGATCGTGTCATTAGATTTTGGGGTGGGGTCGCAATACATTCTGGAGGAAAAAATGGGGTCCCCACAGAAACAGTTTGAATACCACTGGCTTAGAGCATTAGAATGGAACTTATCCCTACCCTGAACTCGTTGGTGACTCAAGAATGTGTTCACAAGATATGTAAGCTTAGAGCATTTGAATGAAACTTGTCCCTACCCTGAACTCATTGGTAACTCAATAATGTGTTCACAAGATATGTAAGCTTAGAGCATTTTAATGAAACTTGTCCCTACCCTGAACTCATTGGTAACTCAATAATGTGTTCACAAGATATGTAAGCTTAGAGCATTTTTATGAAACTTGTCCCTACCGTGAACTCATTGGTGACTCTAAGTATGAAGAGTATGTGAGCACAGTGCTTTATGTTGTTTCCTAGCCTGGTCCCAGATCTATTTGTGCCGTCTTACCAACTCCTGTGGTCATTGACACTCCTGTGGACATTGACACTCCTATGGTCATTGACACTCCTGTGGTCATTGACACTCCTATGGTCATTGACACTCCTGTGATCATTGACACTCCTATGGTCATTGATACTCTTATGGTCATTGACACTCCTGTGATCATTGACACTCCTATGGTCATTGATACTCTTATGGTCATTGACACTCCTGTGATCATTGACACTCCTGTGGTCATTGACACTCCTGTGATCATTGACACTCCTGTGATCATTGACACTCCTGTGGTCATTGACACTCCTGTGATCATTGACACTCCTGTGATCATTGACACTCCTATGGTCATTGACACTCCTATGGTCATTGACACTCCTGTGATCATTGACACTCCTATGGTCATTGATACTCTTATGGTCATTGACACTCCTGTGATCATTGACACTCCTATGGTCATTGATACTCTTATGGTCATTGACACTCCTGTGATCATTGACACTCCTGTGGTCATTGACACTCCTGTGATCATTGACACTCCTGTGATCATTGACACTCCTGTGGTCATTGACACTCCTATGGTCATTGACACTCCTGTGATCATTGACACTCCTATGGTCATTGATACTCTTATGGTCATTGACACTCCTGTGATCATTGACACTCCTATGGTCATTGATACTGCTATGATCATTGACACTCCTGTGGTAAAGACGAGATCTGAGATCAGGTTAGCCTTCCCCTTCCTCAAAAGACTCAAGAGTATAGAATGTATGAACAACATATTTAGGCTTAGAGCATTTGAATGGAACTTGTGACCAAACATTATCACAGAGCAACACAGTGGGCCTGCTCCTACTTATCAGCCAAGCCTTGTTTCTACAGTATAATACAGTGCCTTGCAGAAGTATTCAGACCCCTTGGATTTATTCACCTATTATTGTGTTACAAAGTGGGATTCAAATGGATTTAATCATTTTTTTTGTCAACAATCTACACAAAATACTCTGTAATGTCAAAGTGGAATTACTTTTATTTAGATTAATACACATTTTATAACAGAAATATAGTCATCGCATAAGTATTCAGCTCCCTGAGTCAATACATGTTAGAATCACCTTTGGCATCGATTACAGCTGTGAGTCTTTCTGGGTAAGTCTCTAAGAGCTTTCCACACCTGGATTGGACAACATTAGCCCATTATTCTTTTTTATAATTCTTCAAGCTCTGTCAAGATGTTGGGGATCATGGCTTGATAGCAATTTTCTAAACATGCCATGGATTTTCAAGCAGATTTAAGTCAAAACTGTTGGCCGCTCAGGAACATTCACTGTCTTCTTGGTAAGCAACTCCAGTGTAGATTTGGCCTTGTGTTTTAGGTTATTGTCCTGCTGAAAGGTGAATTCCTCTCCCAGTGTCTGGTGGAAAGCAGACTGAAGCAGGTTTTCCGCTAGGATTTTGCCTGTGCTTAGCTCCATCCCCGTTTTTTTAAAATCCTGAATCCCCAGTATTTGCCCATACCCAGACAGTACCATGATGCAGCCCACCACCACCACACTTAAAACGAAGGAGGCAGTTGTCAACCTCTATTATTTCACACAGAGTGAGTCCATGTAACGTATTATGTGAATTGTTGAGCCAAAATGTACTCCTGAACTAATTTAGGCTTGCCTAAACAAAGGGTCTGAATACTTATGCAATGACTTTATTTTAATTATGAATTGATCTTTTAAAAAATATGATTTTTCTTCCACTTTGACATTACAGAGTATTCTGTGTTGATTGTTGACAAAAAATGAAAAATCTATTTTAATCCCACTTTATAACACAATAAATTGTGAAGAGATCCAAGGGGTCTGAATACTTTTGCAAGGCACTGTAGGTGTGTTCACCTGGTCTAGTGGTATAACTGGTTCTGTATAGGGGAGTGTTCACCTGGTCTAGTGGTATAACTGGTTCTGTATAGGGGAGTGTTGTCTAGTGGTATAACTGGTTCTGTATAGGTGAGTGTTCACCTGGTCTAGTGGTATAACTGGTTCTGTATAGGGGAGTGTTCACCTGGTCTAGTGGTATAACTGGTTCTGTATAGGGGAGTGTTCACCTGGTCTAGTGGTATAACTGGTTCTGTATAGGGGAGTGTTCACCTGGTCTAGTGGTATAACTGGTTCTGTATAGGGGAGTGTTGTCTAGTGGTATAACTGGTTCTGTATAGGGGAGTGTTCACCTGGTCTGGTGGTATAACTGGTTCTGTATAGGGGAGTGTTCACCTGGTCTAGTGGTATAACTGGTTCTGTATAGGGGAGTGTTCACCTGGTCTAGTGGTATAACTGGTTCTGTATAGGGGAGTGTTCACCTGGTCTAGTGGTATAACTGGTTCTAAATAGGGGAGTGTTCACCTGGTCTGGTGGTATAACTGGTTCTGTATAGGGGAGTGTTGTCTAGTGGTATAACTGGTTCTGTATAGGGGAGTGTTCACCTGGTCTAGTGGTATAACTGGTTCTGTATAGGGGAGTGTTCACCTGGTCTAGTGGTATAACTGGTTCTGTATAGGGGAGTGTTCACCTGGTCTAGTGGTATAACTGGTTTTGTATAGATGAGTGTTCACCTGGTCTAGTGGTATAACTGGTTCTGTATAGGGGAGTGTTCATCTGGTCTAGTGGTATAACTGGTTCTGTATAGGGGAGTGTTCACCTGGTCTGGTGGTATAACTGGTTCTGTATAGGGGAGTGTTAATCTGGTCTAGTGGTATAACTGGTTCTGTATAGGGGAGTGTTCACCTGGTCTAGTGGTATAACTGGTTCTGTATAGGTGAGTGTTCACCTGGTCTAGTGGTATAACTGGTTCTGTATAGGGAAGTGTTCACCTGGTCTAGTGGTATAACTGGTTCTGTATAGGGGAGTGTTGTCTAGTGGTATAACTGGTTCTGTATATGTGAGTGTTCACCTGGTCTGGTGGTATAACTGGTTCTGTATAGGGGAGTGTTCACCTGGTCTAGTGGTATAACTGGTTCTGTATAGGGGAGTGTTCACCTGGTCTAGTGGTATAACTGGTTCTGTATAGGGGAGTGTTCACCTGGTCTAGTGGTATAACTGGTTCTGTATAGGGGAGTGTTCACCTGGTCTAGTGGTATAACTGGTTCTGTATAGGGGAGTGTTGTCTAGTGGTATAACTGGTTCTGTATAGGGGAGTGTTCACCTGGTCTAGTGGTATAACTGGTTCTGTATAGGGGAGTGTTCACCTGGTCTAGTGGTATAACTGGTTCTGTATAGGGGAGTGTTCACCTGGTCTAGTGGTATAACTGGTTCTGTATAGGTGAGTGTTCACCTGGTCTAGTGGTATAACTGGTTCTGTATAGGGGAGTGTTGTCTAGTGGTATAACTGGTTCTGTATAGGGGAGTGTTCACCTGGTCTAGTGGTATAACTGGTTCTGTATAGGGGAGTGTTCACCTGGTCTAGTGGTATAACTGGTTCTGTATAGGGGAGTGTTCACCTGGTCTAGT
The DNA here is from genome assembly GCF_964263955.1 of Coregonus lavaretus. Classification (NCBI taxonomy): domain Eukaryota; kingdom Metazoa; phylum Chordata; class Actinopteri; order Salmoniformes; family Salmonidae; genus Coregonus; species Coregonus lavaretus. The sequence continues at coordinate 637,447 of NW_028164027.1, forward strand.
GGTATAACTGGTTCTGTATAGGTGAGTGTTCACCTGGTCTAGTGGTATAACTGGTTCTGTATAGGGGAGTGTTGTCTAGTGGTATAACTGGTTCTGTATAGGGGAGTGTTCACCTGGTCTAGTGGTATAACTGGTTCTGTATAGGTGAGTGTTCACCTGGTCTAGTGGTATAACTGGTTCTGTATAGGGGAGTGTTCACCTGGTCTAGTGGTATAACTGGTTCTGTATAGGGGAGTGTTCACCTGGTCTAGTGGTATAACTGGTTCTGTATAGGGGAGTGTTCACCTGGTCTAGTGGTATAACTGGTTCTGTATAGGGGAGTGTTCACCTGGTCTAGTGGTATAACTGGTTCTGTATAGGGGAGTGTTCACCTGGTCTGGTGGTATAACTGGTTCTGTATAGGGGAGTGTTCACCTGGTCTGGTGGTCTACTGGTTCTGTGTAGGTGAGTGTTCACCTGGTCTAGTGGTATAACTGGTTCTGTATAGGTGAGTGTTGTCTAGTGGTATAACTGGTTCTGTATAGGTGAGCGCTCACCTGGTCTACTGGTTCTGTATAGGTGAGCGCTCACCTGGTCTACTAGTTCTGTATAGGTGAGTGTTCACCTGGTCTACTGGTTCTGTATAGGTGAGTGTTCACCTGGTCTAGTGGTATAACTGGTTCTTTATAGGTGAGTGTTCACCTGGTCTAGTGGTATAACTGGTTCTGTATAGGTGAGTGTTCACCTGGTCTAGTGGTATAACTGGTTCTGTATAGGGGAGTGTTGTCTAGTGGTATAACTGGTTCTGTATAGGGGAGTGTTCACCTGGTCTAGTGGTATAACTGGTTCTGTATAGGTGAGTGTTCACCTGGTCTAGTGGTATAACTGGTTCTGTATAGGGGAGTGTTCACCTGGTCTAGTGGTATAACTGGTTCTGTATAGGGGAGTGTTCACCTGGTCTAGTGGTATAACTGGTTCTGTATAGGGGAGTGTTCACCTGGTCTAGTGGTATAACTGGTTCTGTATAGGTGAGTGTTCACCTGGTCTAGTGGTATAACTGGTTCTGTATAGGGGAGTGTTGTCTAGTGGTATAACTGGTTCTGTATAGGGGAGTGTTCACCTGGTCTAGTGGTATAACTGGTTCTGTATAGGTGAGTGTTCACCTGGTCTAGTGGTATAACTGGTTCTGTATAGGGGAGTGTTCACCTGGTCTAGTGGTATAACTGGTTCTGTATAGGGGAGTGTTCACCTGGTCTAGTGGTATAACTGGTTCTGTATAGGGGAGTGTTCACCTGGTCTAGTGGTATAACTGGTTCTGTATAGGGGAGTGTTCACCTGGTCTAGTGGTATAACTGGTTCTGTATAGGGGAGTGTTCACCTGGTCTGGTGGTATAACTGGTTCTGTATAGGGGAGTGTTCACCTGGTCTGGTGGTCTACTGGTTCTGTGTAGGTGAGTGTTCACCTGGTCTAGTGGTATAACTGGTTCTGTATAGGTGAGTGTTGTCTAGTGGTATAACTGGTTCTGTATAGGTGAGCGCTCACCTGGTCTACTGGTTCTGTATAGGTGAGCGCTCACCTGGTCTACTAGTTCTGTATAGGTGAGTGTTCACCTGGTCTACTGGTTCTGTATAGGTGAGTGTTCACCTGGTCTACTGGTTCTGTATAGGTGAGTGTTCACCTGGTCTACTGGTTCTGTGTAGGTGAGTGTTCACCTGGTCTAGTGGTATAACTGGTTCTGTATAGGGGAGTGTTCACCTGGTCTGGTGGTATAACTGGTTCTGTATAGGGGAGTGTTCACCTGGTCTAGTGGTATAACTGGTTCTGTATAGGGGAGTGTTCACCTGGTCTAGTGGTATAACTGGTTCTGTATAGGGGAGTGTTGTCTAGTGGTATAACTGGTTCTGTATAGGTGAGTGTTCACCTGGTCTAGTGGTATAACTGGTTCTGTATAGGTGAGTGTTCACCTGGTCTATTGGTATAACTGGTTCTGTATAGGGGAGTGTTCATCTGGTCTAGTGGTATAACTGGTTCTGTATAGGTGAGTGTTCACCTGGTCTAGTGGTATAACTGGTTCTGTATAGGGGAGTGTTCACCTGGTCTGGTGGTATAACTGGTTCTGTATAGGTGAGTGTTCACCTGGTCTAGTGGTATAACTGGTTCTGTATAGGTGAGTGTTGTCTAGTGGTATAACTGGTTCAACTGAGTTAGCGGAAGCAGACATCTATCTACATGAAAATCTATAGTGCAACAATTTAAAACACTCAACTTCACAATTTAATCAAGAAACGAAATCAAAGCATGTACAATTGACAGTGCATTCACAGTTCACCAAATAGACGTGCAACTACTCTGCTCTCCACCTGACAGTTTGGTATTGCACTTGCGGGCTTGTTAATAAATGAATGACTGAAGAAACATATTATAGAGCCTAGTGAAAATCCCTTCATTAGTATTTACATGATCTCAAATGGAGACCTCTTATTATCCAAATCTGTAGTGTTCTTCAGATTCCCTTTATCCTGACAACTGACGTGGTGTTATTCTACTGTGAATAGCTAACTGGTTGAACATGTTTCCCGGTCCAAGAGCAATCCCTCTTGTTTGCTGGCATATCAAAGCTCCGTCCCAAAATGACTCATAGGGCTCTGGTCTAAAGTAGTGCACTACATAGGGAATAGGGTGCCGTTTGGGATGCACACACTGGTCAAAAGTAGTGCACTACATAGGGAATAGGGTGCCGTTTGGGACGCAAACCCCTGGCCAAAAGTAGTGCACTACATAGGGAATAGGGTGCCGTTTGGGACGCACCCCTGGCCAAAAGTAGTGCACTACATAGGGAATAGGGTGCTGTTTGGGACGCAAACCCCTGGTCAAATGTAGTGCACTACATAGGGAATATGGTGCCGTTTGGGACGCAAACCCCTGGTCAAAAGTAGTGCACTACATAGGGAATAGGGTGCTGTTTGGGACGCAAACCCCTGGTCAAATGTAGTGCACTACATAGGGAATAGGGTGCTATGTTTGATACATTTTCTCAGGTGTCCTGGTTAAGTCTATAGTGCAGAATACTGTATTTTATAAAACTTTACTGTGACTACTATTTAAGTCTTTCTAGAATGATCAGATCTCTACACTCAGTGGCCAGTTTATTAGGTACACCACCCCGTTCACGAAAATGGTTAGAGATGGACCTGATACACTGGGGGTCCGACCCGGTTCCAGATGGACCTAATACACTGGGGGTCCGACCCGGTACCAGATGGACCTAATACACTGGGGGTCCGACCCGGTACTAGATGGACCTGATACACTGGGGGTCCGACCCGGTTCCAGATGGACCTAATACACTGGGGGTCCGACCCGGTACTAGATGGACCTGATACACTGGGGGTCCGACCCGGTTCCAGATGGACCTAATACACTGGGGGTTCGACCCGGTACCAGATGGACCTAATACACTGGGGGTTCGACCCGGTTCCAGATGGACCTAATACACTGGCCAATGAGTGTATTTATCTATTATTATGGAGACTAACCAAGGGACTGTTTTTATGTGTTGAAATTCAGAAGAATACCAGCAAGCTAGCGGATGGAAGTAAGACTAAAGTATTTCCCCCAAAAAATGTGTTCTGCTATTTTACACCATCACCCAAAACAACCTTACACAATCCGTATGCTTGAATATTCAGAAAGGTATCATTCACTGAGTGAGCACCCACAATTAAACATTATTATTTTTAAACATTCAGGATAATAAACAGAACAGAACGAACAGCATAAAGTCTAAAACACATCCAGTTCCAGAAATGCTAAAACAAAAATGTAATAATAATATTATTCCAGGGGTTAAACTTAGATGGCGGGTCAGCGTTTCACATTCACTGGTAGGATCTACAGCAGGGTTGGCCTATCAGAGTTTGGGAGGCAAATCAGTTTTCAATTCAGGTGGTGAGGTGAATCGATAAAATGCCCATTTCTTTTCTATGAGGATTTTCTAAATTCAAGAAAATGTACTGAATTGAGAAATGAATCGATCCCAAGTCGCCCTGTGAGCTAAGCAACAGAACACTAATAGGGTGCGTCGCAAACCACAAACTATTCCCCTTCACGGTGCACTACTTTCACCCAGAGCCCAATAGCGTGTAGTGCACTAAACAGGGAATAGTGTGTAGTGCACTAAATATGTAACAGAAGCTCAGTTCTTCTTCATGGAGTCCAGCATGCGGAGGATGTGCAGGAAGAGGTTAACGATGTCCAGGTACAGGTTAATGGAGGCTAGGACGTGCTCCTCGGGGGACAGCTGGTGCATCAGGAGGTGGGTGTCATAGATGATGAATCCACAGAACAACAGAGCACCTGCACCAGCAAACACCAGCTCCACCGTGTCGTTCTGGAAGAAGAGCTAGGGAGGAGGGGGGGGAGGGAGGAGGGGGGGGGGGGGGGGGGGGGGGGGGAGGAGGGGGAGGAGGGGGGGGAGAGGGAGGGAAGAGAGGAGACTCAGATTAAACTGTGGACAGATGGATTGACGGATGGATTAAGGATGGATGGATGATAGATGGATGACTGACTGACACGACAAGGCGTCAATGAGGAATGACTACTTAATGGATAATGTAGAAATAATGGATGTTGAAAAGAGTGGTAATGATCTACCTCTACTGTAGTAATAACCACTACCTGAAGGAAACCACCTCTACTGTAGTAGTAACCACTACCTGAAGGAAACCACCTCTACTGTAGTAACCACTACCTGAAGGAAACCACCTCTACTGTAGTAGTAACCACTACCTGAAGGAAACCACCTCTACTGTAGTAACCACTACCTGAAGGAAACCACCTCTACTGTAGTAACCACTACCTGAAGGAAACCACCTCTACTGTAGTAGTAACCACTACCTGAAGGAAACCACCTCTACTGTAGTAATAACCACTACCTGAAGGAAACCACCTCTACTGTAGTAACCACTACCTGAAGGAAACCACCTCTACTGTAGTAGTAACCACTACCTGAAGGAAACCACCTCTACTGTAGTAACCACTACCTGAAGGAAACCACCTCTACTGTAGTAGTAACCACTACCTGAAGGAAACCACCTCTACTGTAGTAACCACTACCTGAAGGAAACCACCTCTACTGTAGTAACCACTACCTGAAGGAAACCATCTCTACTGTAGTAGTAACCACTACCTGAAGGAAACCACCTCTACTGTAGTAGTAACCACTACCTGAAGGAAACCACCTCTACTGTAGTAGTAACCACTACCTGAAGGAAACCACCTCTACTGTAGTAATAACCACTACCTGAAGGAAACCACCTCTACTGTAGTAGTAACCACTACCTGAAGGAAACCACCTCTACTGTAGTAACCACTACCTGAAGGAAACCACCTCTACTGTAGTAACCACTACCTGAAGGAAACCACCTCTACTGTAGTAACCACTACCTGAAGGAAACCACCTCTACTGTAGTAGTAACCACTACCTGAAGGAAACCAGCTCTACTGTAGTAGTAACCACTACCTGAAGGAAACCACCTCTACTGTAGTAACCACTACCTGAAGGAAACCACCTCTACTGTAGTAGTAACCACTACCTGAAGGAAACCACCTCTACTGTAGTAGTAACCACTACCTGAAGGAAACCACCTCTACTGTAGTAGTAACCACTACCTGAAGGAAACCACCTCTACTGTAGTAGTAACCACTACCTGAAGGAAACCACCTCTACTGTAGTAGTAACCACTACCTGAAGGAAACCACCTCTACTGTAGTAACCACTACCTGAAGGAAACCATCTCTACTGTAGTAACCACTACCTGAAGGAAACCACCTCTACTGTAGTAACCACTACCTGAAGGAAACCACCTCTACTGTAGTAACCACTACCTGAAGGAAACCACCTCTACTGTAGTAGTAACCACTACCTGAAGGAAACCACCTCTACTGTAGTAACCACTACCTGAAGGAAACCACCTCTACTGTAGTAACCACTACCTGAAGGAAACCACCTCTACTGTAGTAGTAACCACTACCTGATGGAAACCACCTCTACTGTAGTAGTAACCACTACCTGAAGGAAACCACCTCTACTGTAGTAGTAACCACTACCTGAAGGAAACCACCTCTACTGTAGTAACCACTACCTGAAGGAAACCACCTCTACTGTAGTAACCACTACCTGAAGGAAACCACCTCTACTGTAGTAGTAACCACTACCTGAAGGAAACCACCTCTACTGTAGTAGTAACCACTACCTGAAGGAAACCACCTCTACTGTAGTAACCACTACCTGAAGGAAACCACCTCTACTGTAGTAACCACTACCTGAAGGAAACCACCTCTACTGTAGTAGTAACCACTACCTGAAGGAAACCACCTCTACTGTAGTAGTAACCACTACCTGAAGGAAACCACCTCTACTGTAGTAGTAACCACTACCTGAAGGAAACCACCTCTACTGTAGTAGTAACCACTACCTGAAGGAAACCACCTCTACTGTAGTAACCACTACCTGAAGGAAACCACCTCTACTGTAGTAGTAACCACTACCTGAAGGAAACCACCTCTACTGTAGTAACCACTACCTGAAGGAAACCACCTCTACTGTAGTAGTAACCACTACCTGAAGGAAACCACCTCTACTGTAGTAACCACTACCTGAAGGAAACCACCTCTACTGTAGTAACCACTACCTGAAGGAAACCACCTCTACTGTAGTAGTAACCACTACCTGAAGGAAACCACCTCTACTGTAGTAACCACTACCTGAAGGAAACCACCTCTACTGTAGTAGTAACCACTACCTGAAGGAAACCACCTCTACTGTAGTAACCACTACCTGAAGGAAACCACCTCTACTGTAGTAACCACTACCTGAAGGAAACCACCTCTACTCTAGTAGTAACCACTACCTGAAGGAAACCACCTCTACTGTAGTAACCACTACCTGAAGGAAACCACCTCTACTGTAGTAGTAACCACTACCTGAAGGAAACCACCTCTACTGTAGTAACCACTACCTGAAGGAAACCACCTCTACTGTAGTAGTAACCACTACCTGAAGGAAACCACCTCTACTGTAGTAACCACTACCTGAAGGAAACCACCTCTACTGTAGTAACCACTACCTGAAGGAAACCACCTCTACTGTAGTAGTAACCACTACCTGAAGGAAACCAGATTTTAACAGTAAACAGAAACAGTGAAAAGGACTAAACTCACCTTCATGAAACCAGCGATGATCAGGATCCACAGGCCAGAGAACAGTCTGGAACAAAATGAAGGTTCAGATTCTGTTCCTAGTGTTCAACCATTGGATACCTATTACACCTTGTCTGCAGTTGACAACAATACAGTTGTGGATACAGTTGTGGATCCTGTTGTCGATACAGTTGTGTGTGAAGCTTTATCAAGAAGGGGCCTCCCGAGTGGTGCAGCGGTCTAAGGCACTGCATCACAGTGCTAGAGGCGTTACTACAGACCCGGGTTCATTCCCGGGCTGTGCCACAACCGGCCGTGAGTCCCATAGGACGGGGCACAATTGGCCCAGCGTCATCCGGGTTAGGGGAGGGTTTGGCCCAGCGTCGTCCGGGTTAGGGGAGGGTTTGGCCCAGCGTAGTTCGGGTTAGGGGAGGGTTTGGCCCAGCGTAGTCCGGGTTAGGGGAGGGTTTGGCCGGGGGGGCTTTCCTTGGCTCATCACGCTCTAGCGACTCCTTGTGGCGGGCCGGGTGCCTGCAGGCGGACCTCGGTCGCCAGTTGAACGGTATTTCCTCTGACACATTGGTGTGGCTGGCTTCCGGGTTAAGCTGGCGGGTGTTAAGGACCGCGGTTAGGCGGGTCATGTTTTGTATTTTACCGCCCTTTTTCTCCCCAATTTCCGATCTTGTCTCACCGCTGCAACTCCCCAACGGCCTCTGGCTCATGAGAACCTTCGCCTCTCCAGAGCCCGTTGGGGAGTTGCAGCGGTGAGACAAGATCGGAAATTGGGGAGAAAAAGGGCGGTAAAATACAAAATAAAGGAATAAAATAAGAAGGGGTCTTAGTGGCTCCTATGGTCATAACATGAGACAGCACTAACACATCTGGGACCAGGCTAGCTCTGGGTGTTTACAAATCACCTCTAAATAAACAGGTCATATATCTGTAGCAGTGTAGCAGTGAGTAGCTAACAGGTAATATATATGTAGCAGTGTAGCAGTGAGTAGCTAACAGGTAATATATATGTAGCAGTGTAGCAGTGAGCAGCTAACAGGTAATATATATGTAGCAGTGTAGCAGTGAGTAGCTAACAGGTAATATATATGTAGCAGTGAGCAGCTAACAGGTAATATATCTGTAGCAGTGAGCAGCTAACAGGTAATATATCTGTAGCAGTGAGTAGCTAACATGTAATATATATGTAGCAGTGTAGCAGTGAGCAGCTATAATAACAGGTAATATATATGTAGCAGTGTAGCAGTGAGTAGCTAACAGGTAATATATATGTAGCAGTGTAGCAGTGAGCAGCTAACAGGTAATATATATGTAGCAGTGAGCAGCTAACAGGTAATATATATGTAGCAGTGTAGCAGCTAACAGGTAATATATATGTAGCAGTGTAGCAGTGAGTAGCTAACAGGTAATATATATGTAGCAGTGTAGCAGTGAGTAGCTAACAGGTAATATATATGTAGCAGTGTAGCAGTGAGAAGCTAACAGGTAATATATCTGTAGCAGTGTAGCAGTGAGTAGCTAACAGGTAATATATCTGTAGCAGTGTAGCAGTGAGTAGCTAACAGGTAATATATATGTAGCAGTGAGCAGCTAACAGGTAATATATATGTAGCAGTGTAGCAGCTAACAGGTAATATATCTGTAGCAGTGTAGCAGCTAACAGGTAATATATATGTAGCAGTGTAGCAGCTAACAGGTAGGTCTGCATCCGAAATGGGACCCCTATTCCCTACATAGTGCACTACTGTTGAAAAAGAGGGTACCATGTCGGACCCAGCCAGGTCTCTGACAGGAGTTTAAGGCCTCTTACCCAGCTCCCAGTTTACTGAAGTCTCTCTTAGACTGGAAGGTGTAGGCAGTCAGCCCAAGGAACACCGCTGCTGTGAGGAAGAAGGCCTGGAGCACGATGGAGTACTCATAGAAGGTCACTACAGGGACCAACACAAACACATGGTTGATTCACAATGTATAGGAGGGAACAAACAACATGGCCTGCATCTGAAATGGCACCCTATTTCCTGTTAAGGGCACTACTTAGTGACCCTATTCCCTATAAAAGGACACTACTTAGTGATCCTATTCCCTATAAAGGACACTACTTAGTGACCCTATTCCCTATAAAGGACACTACTTAGTGACCATATTCCCTATAAAGGACACTACTTAGTGACCCTATTCCCTATAAAGGACACTACTTAGTGACCCTATTCCCTATAAAAGGACACTACTTAGTGACCCTATTCCCTATAAAGGACACTACTTAGTGACCCTATTCCCTATAAAGGACACTACTTAGTGACCCTATTCCCTATAAAGGACACTACTTAGTGACCCTATTCCCTATAAAGGACACTACTTAGTGACCCTATTCCCTATAAAGGACACTACTTAGTGACCCTATTCCCTATAAAGGACACTGCTTAGTGCACCCTATTCCCTGTAAAGGACACTACTTAGTGACCCTATTCCCTATAAAGGACACTACTTAGTGACCCTATTCCCTATAAAGGGCACTACTTAGTGACCCTATTCCCTATAAAGGACACTACTTAGTGCACCCTATTCCTATAAAGGACACTGCTTTGTGACCATATTCCCTATAAAGGACACTACTTAGTGACCCTATTCCCTATAAAGGACACTACTTAGTGACCCTATTCCCTATAAAGGACACTACTTAGTGACCCTATTCCCTATAAAGGACACTACTTAGTGACCCTATTCCCTATAAAGGACACTACTTAGTGCACCCTATTCCCTATAAAGGACACTACTTAGTGCACCCTATTCCCTATAAAGGACACTACTTAGTGACCCTATTCCCTATAAAGGACACTACTTAGTGCACCCTATTCCCTATAAAGGACACTACTTAGTGACCCTATTCCCTATAAAGGACACTACTTAGTGCACCCTATTCCCTATAAAGGACACTACTTAGTGCACCCTATTCCCTATAAAGGACACTACTTAGTGACCCTATTCCCTATAAAGGACACTACTTAGTGCACCCTATTCCCTATAAAGGACACTACTTAGTGACCCTATTCCCTATAAAGGACACTACTTAGTGACCCTATTCCCTATAAAGGACACTACTTAGTGCACCCTATTCCCTATAAAGGACACTACTTAGTGACCCTATTCCCTATAAAGGACACTACTTAGTGACCCTATTCCCTATAAAGGACACTACTTAGTGACTCTATTCCCTATAAAGGACACTACTTAGTGACCCTATTCCCTATAAAGGACACTACTTAGTGACCCTATTCCCTATAAAGGACACTACTTAGTGACCCTATTCCCTATAAAGGACACTACTTAGTGACCCTATTCCCTATAAAGGACACTACTTAGTGACCCTATTCCCTATAAAGGACACTACTTAGTGACCCTATTCCCTATAAAGGACACTACTTAGTGACCCTATTCCCTATAAAGGACACTACTTAGTGACCCTATTCCCTATAAAGGACACTACTTAGTGCACCCTATTCCCTATAAAAGGACACTACTTAGTGACTCTATTCCCTATAAAGGACACTACTTAGTGACCCTATTCCCTATAAAGGACACTACTTAGTGACCCTATTCCCTATAAAGGACACTACTTAGTGACCCTATTCCCTATAAAGGACACTACTTAGTGACCCTATTCCCTATAAAGGACACTACTTAGTGACCCTATTCCCTATAAAGGACACTGCTTAGTGCACCCTATTCCCTATAAAGGACATTGCTATGGAAACTGATATATTTCCTGAGGAGAACCATAAGCTATAAATAATATCATATTACTAATGAGATCAGAGGTGTCTCACAGTAAATTAACTAATTTATTATTTATTGAGACACAAACAGAATGAATTAAACGTTGTTTATATAGAGGCGTTGGATATTTTCAACGAAAACATAAAATACAACTTTACAAGAGATGACTTGACATCAAGCGGGGCAGAACTTACCTGCGGTAGCAACAGAGACGGACTCCAACAGAGTCTGAAAGAGACAAAGAAAACAACGTTAGGTTAAACTAATTCCCTACATAGTGCACTACTTTTAACCAGGGCCACTATCCCCTACATAGTGCCCTACATTTAACCAGAACCCTATGGGCCCTAGTCAAAAAGTAGTGCACTATATAGGGAATAGGGTGCCATTTGGGACGTAGCCTGTGCAAATCAGAACTTACGAATGCGGCAAGCAGGTATAGGTTAATGGGGTGTTGATGTCTGTAGAAGGCTAGGGCAACGATCAACACCAGGGAGCCGATGGCTGACACCAACACTACAGCTGGACTGGGGTGGGGGGGGACAGAACCAATGAGAAAGTCAGAACCAAGCCAACCAGGCACAGTGTTGGACAGATTATACTACTGCACATCTGGTTGTGCTCTTGTCTCTTGCATTCTCCACTGCATGTTCCATGAGGAGTTGGGCAAGATGGCAGAAACAGACTTGACACCCAGGCTGGAGAGATTAGTATTATAGTAGGGTAGTAATTCTATGTCGTCGTATCACAGTATATGAATACATGCACAATACTGGTGTATAGGGCTCTGTGGGGGGTCGAGGATTGGCGTAAAATCTTTTTTTTTCCTCAAAAATGAATGTATGCCTATTTTAACGGTTATTTTATTTTCATGCCGGTCTTCATCCATAACCGGCGATTACCATGGTTACAGCACTAGTGGTGTATGCATGCAACTATCCGAATGTACTAATATCCGTCATAACAATATTGTTACCCCTCTACCACAGTGTTTCCCAGATATGCCCATTGAATTATGTAGGCCTACTAATAGTTCACAATTTACCTTGAATGGACAAAGTCCTTGATGGTGTCACAGAACATGAAGAGAGCAGAGGTAGCCGTGGTCAGGATGATCTGAAGGGACAGGATGGTGTACACCTTGCGCAGGAAATCTGTTCAGGGGAGAGAGAATAGATCGATAGCTAGCTTACTGACATCATGATTTAATTTAGTTAAATTCTAGACCAGCAGATTTATTTGATTCTGTCATTTAGTTAGATACCACCACAATAAATATCACATCGTTTATTTCATTTGGCAAGGCATGATCTAGATATATTGATAAGATGGCTCGCTAGTTAGCAACCATAATCAGCTAGGCTAGTTGAGTAAATAGACTACAACGGGGTCTTTCTCTTACCCATCCGGATTTGCACACTCGCAGTCGCAACGTTTGTCCCATAGTTGAAATCATCTTCAATAGAAGACCGAGGGTATTTTTCAGGTGTAGTCATCTTGATCCAGCTTTAATTGAGAGTAAAATACTGTCTGATGTTTTGTGTTTTGGGCCCTTGCTCAGCTGTTTCCGTAGACGTGCGTCAGTTCAGTCCACTTCCGGCTTGGTTTGTAAACGTTCGTCATGTGACATGGCTCGTGATTTCTGTGAAACCTGCAATACCAAAACACACCACTAACTGTCGACAAAGGGGTCATTTTCAGGAAACTATTAAAACAGTAGAGAACAGTCGTGGTCAAAAGTTTAGAGAATGACACAAATATAAATTTTCACAAAGTCTGCTGCCTCAGTTTTTATGATGGCAATTTGCATATACTCCAGAATGTTATGAAGAGTGATCAGATGAATTGCAAAGTACCTCTTTGCCATGAAAATTAACTTAATCCCCCAAAAAAACATTTCCACTACATTTCAGCCCTGCCACAAAAGGACCAGCTGACATCATGTCAGTGATTCTCTCGTTAACACAGGTGAGCGTGTTGACGAGGACAAGGCTGGAGATCACTCTGTCATGCTGATTGAGTTAGAATAACAGACTGGAAGCTTTAAAATGAGGGTGGTGCTTGAAATCATTGTTCTTCCTCTTAACCATGGTTACTTGCAAGGAAACATGTGCCGTCATCATTGCTTTGCACAAAAATGGCTTCACAGGCAAGGATAATCCGGCTAGTAAGATTGCACCTAAATCAACCATTTATCGGATCATCAAGAACTTCAAGGAGAGAGGTTCAATCAACCCAAGAAAGTCCAGCAAGTGCCAGGACCATCTCCTAAAGTTGATTCAGCTGCGGGATCAGGGCACCACCAGTGCAGAGCTTGCTCAGGAATGGCAGCAGGCAGGTGTGAGTGCATCTGCACGCACAGTGAGGCGAAGGCTTTTGGAGGATGGCCTGGTGTCAAGAAGGGCAGCGAGGAAGCCACTTCTCTCCAGGAAAAACATCAGGGACAGACTGATATTGTGCAAAAGGTACAGGGATTGGACTGCTGAGGACTGGGGTAAAGTCAATTTCTCTGATGAATCCCCTTTCCGATTGTTTGGGGCATCTGGAAAAAAGCTTGTCCGGAGAAGACAAGGTGAGCGCTACCATCAGTCCTGTGTTAATCCAACAGTAAAGCATCCTGAGACCATTCATGTGTGGGGTTGCTTCTCAGCCAAGGGAGTGGGCTCACTCACAATTTTGCCTAAGAACACAGCCATGAATAAAGAATGGTACCAACACATCCTCCGAGAGCAACTTCTCCCAACCATCCAATAACAGTTTGGTGACGACCAATGCCTTTTCCAGCATGATGGACCACCTTGCCATAAGGCAAAAGTGATAACTAAGTGGCTCGGGGAACAATAATAATAATAATAATAATATAATAATAATAATAATATGATAATATGCCATTTAGCAGACGCTTTTATCCAAAGCGACTTACAGTCATGCGTGCATACATTTTTTTTTTTTGTGTATGGGTGGTCCCGGGGATCGAACCCACTACCTTGGCGTTACAAGCGCCGTGCTCTACCAGCTGAGCTACAGAGGACCATCGACATTTTGGGTACATGGCCAGGAAACTCCCCAGACCTTAATCCCATTGAGAATTTGTGGTCGATCCTCAAGAGGCGGGTGGACAAACAAAACCCCACAAATTCTGACAAACTCCAAGCATTGATTATGTAAGAATGGGCTGCCATCAATCAGGATGTGGCCCAGAAGTTAATTGACAGCATGCCAGGGCGGATTGCAGAGGTCTTGAAAAAGAAGGGTCAACACTGCAAATATTGACTCTTTGCATAAACGTAATGTAATTGTCAATAAAAGCCTTTGACACTTATGGAATGCTTGTAATTATATTTCAGTATACCCATAGTAACATCTGACAAAAAATATCTAAAAACACTGAAGCAGCAAACTTTATGAAGACCAATACTTGTGTCATTCTCAAAACTTTCGACCACGACTGTAGACTATGCTCAACTTCATGTTGAAACTCAAATTGGTATGTGTGTTGTGTCCTAGGGTGGTCTAATGGTCTAAACCGGACATGTCTACGGTGTCGGCAAGGGTTCAAATCCGTCCTACTGCCGGACACAAACTATATTTCCCCACTGTCATCCTCCCGCTCTCTTTGTTAAAAAATAAATAATCAGAAAATACCTTAGAAATACACGTATATTTTTTAAAAGACATACATGCATTGTGTAATATTGTATTCAGTAATGGTGTGTAACCATTATTGCAGCTTTTCACTGTAATTACTAATATATTAGATAAATGGAGGCATAAAATATTGAAAAGCTAGCACTTCTACTATTCTATTTTATTCTATTTATTTTTTTCTTCTCAAAATGGATGCTAAGTGAAATAACATTATCTCATGACATCCATGTTAAATCGAAAGTGCGATGACGGTAACTCACCTGGATTTCAGGTTATTTCCAGACTATAGTCCTCCCCAATAAACAATCTAACCTGTGCCGCTTTCTTTAGCCTAGCAACTGAAATACACCATTTGTGATTGGCTTTTAAAAAAGAGAGAAGAGGCGGTCCTAGAGAGCATTTATACGACTGTCTGACATACTTTCAGTTAGGTTATTTCTACAGCCAGGTTCAGACAGACAGCTAGCCATTCTCTGGTTTATTTTAGTACGAATAATTCCGGATTAGACCCAAAAAAAATGAAGTCTATTCTGTCAATCGTTGTACTTGGGCTCATTTACAGCGCTGTGGAGTCCAAAGAATGTAAGTATCTTGATTTATAAAGTCAACGCAACGTTTGGAAATGCATGGCATTATCGATTTCTTGCCATTAGGTTGTTTGTAGGCTGTTTATATTTTAGTTTTTAACGTTTTTTACTAGGATATTTATTTCTATACAAAATTGATTACTTTTTTTTTTAGAGTTAATAAAACACTTTCTTGTAGTAAACCCTACCTTCGATGATCATGTCATATGGGAGGGAATACACCAAAACCTTGAGCCCTACCTAAATAATTTGAATAAACCCTTTGCCATTTTTGCTAGATAATCATTATTTCTACATACTAATCCTTGATTTTTAATGTAGGCCTCAACTATTTGCTGGCATGCATGTACACTGTTGTGAGATGTGTGTTGAACACGTCACCTAATGTAAAAGTTTTTAACCTTGATCAGAATATAAGTGATTGTTTCAGTAGATCGGTTATATCTTACCTGGTGTAGGCCAACAATGACATGATGTCACATTTTGTTATGGTTGGAAATCCCCTCCAGATTTTACTTTCACTTTGAGTGAAATGGTTGCTGTCTATGGCAGCCATTATGGGTCAGGGCCATCATAAATTAGATATTACTGCGCTGTCGGAGCTAGAAGCACAAGCATTTCGCTACATCCGCAATAACATCTGCTAAACACGTATGTGACAAATACAATTTGATTTGATTTGAAATGGTTGCTGTCTTTGGCAGCCAGTATGGGTCAGAACCATCATAAATGGCTGATAACTCAGACATTTGTCCCTAAGTGTACTTTACTAGGAAATAACTTGGTGAAAATATATAGCATACCTGTGTGAAATGTCAATTAATATATTTATGTATTCCAATACCTGCAAATGGCATAATACAACTTGAACGAATGAAAACCTATGAATCTCCCTGTGGCCTTTCCTTTTGTGTTACTATCAGCTCCTCCCAAGGTGCAGGTGTACAGCCGTAACCCAGGGGATTATGGGAAGGACAACACCCTGATCTGTCACGTGAGTGGCTTCCACCCCCCTGACATCAGCATCCAGCTCCTGCAGAACGGCGTGGAGATCCCCAACGCCAAGCAGACAGACCTGGCCTTCGAACAGGGCTGGCAGTTCCACCTCACCAAGAGTGTTGCCTTCACACCAGCCAGCGGAGAGGAGTACACCTGCAGAGTCCGCCACCTGAAGAATCTGAAGACCTACACCTGGGGTGAGTTACTAGTATAGTTAGTAGTTAGAGGAGTACACCTGGGGTGAGTTACTAGTATAGTTAGTAGTTAGAGGAGTACACCTGGGGTGAGTTACTTTAGTATTTCCTCCTCCTTGATTAACCCTGGCTCCTGCGTTTATGTGACTGTCACCTGCAGAAGCCAACCACTAGACCTGGGCCCTGTACAGAAGCCCCCTACCCCTTAGAATCACTTGTGGAGAGGTTGAAAAAATGTGGTTTAGGTTGAACCTTTTCCTTCTGATTGACTAGATGGAATTTTCGTGCCACAGTGACTACAACTCAAGTTGAAGTTTCCACTTTTTATTTGTCCCAGAGAGGGCAATTTGGTTTTTGCAGCAGAGGAGCACGAGATATAAAAAAATAATATAAAATCGTAATGGATTACAATGATACTGAATACAGTGGGCTAGTACATCAGGCATGAGCTGACTGGCCAATCCTCTCAGATCTCAGAGTCTAAGGAGGAAGTACAGGGGTTGTTTCTGGACAGGGCCCTGGAGAGCTAGGTGCATTATGTGGACGTTGGTTTAGATACCAATGGATGAGCGGTTTAGTTACAGTAACAAGACTGATTCCATGTAGACATTTAGTTAGTGGAAGTCTGAATGTATAACAGTGCTTTCTGTGTTGTTGTGTTTTTTCTCCAGAGGCTGATATGTAAGGATCTGGAGCAGGATTTACTGGTAGGTATTCTGCTGAGTTTATTTATTGAAACTTTTCTAATTAGATTAACATTTTTAAATAGATTAAATCAGAACTAAACCTCATACCTTTACCCTTCTTTCTTAACAGGGTGCCATTCCATCTGTGGCCGTCCAATCCGTACAACCCCCCTACACTAGAGCTGAGATGACTTAACTTCCCCTCTCAACATGGGCTTTAGTTTTCATTTTTGGTAACACTTTGTGCCAAGGGGCCAGTTTCAAGGGTTTCTAATTGAAAATTATTACTAAACACAAAATTATTCGATTTTGGGCAAGCGATTGTTTATTGACATAGCAACACTGCTGATACACATTCTCTCAATCTAAGTCACTTCTTTAAAAACGATAATCAAGGCTTTATCAAGCGTTTTATTTTTGGATTTAAAAAAACTTTAATTTCCTTGAAATTGGCACCATTAGATTATAATACTTTTTTTTCTCAAAATGGAAATAAATAAAACAAACTCGCACTATTTGAATGTGCTTTTATCTACAAGCAAAAATCAACAACAGTGTAATGTAAAGTCAGATATTTGATCAACATATATTTTTTTTAAAGCCCAAATAATTTTAGAGGAGGCCCACGTGATATTTATTTGTGTGACTTGTAAATGTCAACGTCCTTTTTGGTTTGAAGTCATTTTTATCAACATAACATCTCATCTTCTGTCTATCCTTCAACATTCCTGTAAATTACCAGTTATCAACAGTCTAATAAATGGGGCCTTTTTACAGGAATATTTTTGATAAGTAGAGAACTGTAATTTCGTTACTTAAAAAAAAAAAAACTAGTTTGTTCTGTCTTTGGGTGTGATATACAACACTGTTCTGTTGAGTTTGATTAAAAAATAAATTGTAAACTACTTACATTAATTGGCTATTTGATTAAATGTTTTTAATTTAAAGAAATACAAAATCATTGAACAAAAATGCACTTTGTTGTATTCGTTGGTATTTCTTGATTAAATGTCTAAGTAAGGACTTGTTGTGACTGACTCAGTAATGTTCAAAAGCCATTTTTGAGAAGTTATATTATTATGAGTCAATCATTCAATCAGTAATGTACTTGTAATAAGCTACTCACATTGTCAAGGCAGGTAGGCAATCCATGCAGAGCTGTAGTCTACAGCATTATAATGGGTGATGATGCAATGTTGACATTTCAGATCATACATGTATACTTTATTGCCATTCTTTCTCTCAATGCAAAACATGTCCATTATTGTAACTGGTAAAGTGAAGATTACATCAACTTTGTAACTGACGGTCATGGCTAGAAGGGATACAGCTTTTATCAAAGTCAGGGCAGCTTTTTTTTGTGCATTTTACTAACCCTTTTCCTAACCTTATCCAAATTCTCCTAACCTGCTACGTTAATTCTCCTAACCTGCTGTGTAAATTCTCCTAACCTGCTACGTTAATTCTCCTAACCTACTACGAAAAGTCAATTCTGATGTTAATTTGACAAAAGCTGTTTCCTTTCTAGCCCTGTAACCTTTTTGGTCTCAGGTTAAGGATAGGCACAACGTTAGCAGTGTGCTTATGGCTAGATAAATTGTGGAAATGGGTGGGGTTTAGCCATAATTATGACTTTGTGGCTGTGTTAACTAGTGACGACCCCTGGATCAACCTAGAGAAACATCGAGAGGTGAAGCCTGCATAGCAACTGTGAAGTAGGATTTTCAATTGGTGCATCAATCGAAGGGGGGTGCGGCTTTACTATGTTTTAGGAAAACAGTCATTTTACTTTCACTTTCATCAGACATCAGCTGCGAAGTCTGTTTTTGTTTGGCGCAGTTGTATATATATTTTTTAACATTGGAAAGACTTTGGAAAAAGAAATCATGAAAACTGTTTTGTCCGTGGTCACTTTCTGCGTCATCCTGGGGTTCATAAACGCAAAAGAATGTTAGTAGCTAAAGTAAAGCGGATATCACTTTGGCGTCACGATTACTGATGACATTGTCTTTGTCACCCGTGCCGTTCGTGAAAACAATGATATATTTCCTTAACTGTGTTTTAAGTGAAGAACAATAATAATAATAATAATATGCCATTTAGCAGACGTTTTTATCCAAAGCGACTTACAGTCATGCGTGCGGATCGAACCCACTACCTTGGCGTTACAAGCGCCGTGCTCTACCAGCTGAGCTACAGAGGACCAATAAGCCTAGTATTAGGCAACTTTATTTTTATTTGATAAACATTTACCCCGTACAAACGCATTGAATAACACATTCATAAAAGGCAAAAAGTCTCAAAATAAATCATAAGGTTTTGAAGTGTGTTTTATATCTTGGAGATATAAGAGACCTCAGGAAATATTTACTTTTTGGGGGACGTATTTAACCCCATGTTTTTGGCACAAAACTACCTCAATACTTCCATTTGTTTGTATGGGTTGAAGAGTCCCATGACACTTATGGGGGTCATAGAGCAAAACGTGTTCGTGAGAGTCTCCCCTTTCCACAGAGGGGTCATAATAGTTTGTAGCCAAATGGTTCGGACACCACAGAGGGTTTCGTGAGATTAACGATTGCGTAAATAGACTCTTAAGGATTTTAACCAGTTCGTTTGAAATCAATGAGATCAAGATCTTGAAAACTTCAACTACATTTACCTGAGCAGAGAGATGACTATTTTCCTTAGAGTAAGAATATGACATAACTTCTGTGATACACTGTGTGTATGTGTGTGTCTCTGTCTGCATACCTACCCGACTATGTGTTTCTCTGTCTGCATACCTACCTGACTGTGTGTGTGTTTCTCTGTCTGCATACCTAATTCCAGTCTGAGGTCCGGAGCGCTCTGGAGGAGGTTTTCATCAAGGATCTCTCTGTACTTTGCTCTGTTCATCTTTCCCTCGATCCTGACTAGTCTCCCAGTCCCTGCCGCTGAAAAACATCCCCACAGCATAATGCTGCTACCACCATGCTTCACCGTAGGGAGGGTGCCAGGTTTCCTCCAGATGTGACGCTTGGCATTCAGGCCAAAGAGTTCAATCTTGGTTTCATCAGACCAGAGAATCTTGTTTCTCATGGTCTGAGAGTCTTTAGGTGCCTTTTGGCAAACTCCAAGCAGGCTTTCATGTGCCTTTTACTGAGGAGTGGCTTCGATCTGGCCACTACCATAAAGGCCTGATTGGTGGAGTGCTGCAGAGATGGTTGTCCTTCTGGAATGTTCTCCCATCTCCACAGAGGAACTCTGGAGCTCTGTCAGAGTGACCATCGGGTTCTTGGTCACCTCCCTGACCAAGGCCCTTCTCCCCTGATTGCTCAGTTTGGCTGGGCGGCCAGCTCTAGGAAGAGTCTTGGCGGTTCCAAACTTATTTGATTTAAGAATGATGGAGGCCACTGTGTTCTTGGTGATCTTTTATTATGCTTTTTATTTTTATTTAGGGGGTAGAAGGGTTACTTTTATACTATCCCAGGTATTCCTTAAAGAGGTAGGGTTTCAAGTGTCTCCGGAAGGTGGTCAGTGACTCCGCTGTCCTGGCGTCGTGAGGGAGCTTGTTCCACCATTGGGGTGCCAGAGCAGCGAACAGTTTTGACTGGGCTGAGCGGGAACTGTGCTTCCGCAGAGGTAGGGGGACCAGCAGGCCAGAGGTGGAAGAACGCAATGCCCTCGTTTGGGTGTAGGGTCTGATCAGAGCCTGAAGGTAAGGAGGTGCCGTTCCCCTCACAGCTCCGTAGGCAAGCACCATGGTCTTGTAGCAGATGCGAGCTTCAACTGGAAGCCAGTGGTGTGTGCGGAGGAGCGGGGTGACGTGAGAGAACTTGGGAAGGTTGAACACCAGACGGGCTGCAGCGTTCTGGATGAGTTGTAGGGGTTTAATGGCACAGGCAGGGAGCCCAGCCAACAGCGAGTTGCAGTAATCCAGACGGGAGATTACAAGTGCCTGGATTAGGACCTGTGCCGCTTCCTGTATAAGGCAGGGTCGTACTCTGCAAATGTTGTAGAGCATGAACCTACAGGATCGGGTCACCGCCTTGATGTTAGCGGAGAACGACAGGGTGTTGTCCAGGGTCACGCCAAGGTTCTTTGCACTCTGGGAGGAGGACACAATGGAGTTGTCAACCGTGATTGCGAGATCATGGAGCAGGCAGTCCTTCCCCGGGAGGAAGAGTAGCTCCGTCTTGCCGAGGTTCAGCTTGAGGTGGTGATCCGACATCCACACTGATATGTCTGCCAGACATGCAGAGATGCGATTCGCCACCTGGTTATCAGAAGGGGGAAAGGAGAAAATTAATTGTGTGTCGTCTGCATAGCAATGATAGGAGAGACCATGTGAGGATATGACAGAGCCAAGTGACTTGGTGTATAGAGAGAATAGGAGAGGGCCTAGAACTGAGCCCTGGGGGACACCAGTGGTGAGAGCATGTGGTGTGGAGACAGATTCTAGCTGCGCCACCTGGTAGGAGCGACCTGTCAGGTAGGACGCAATCCAAGAGTGAGCCGCGCCGGAGATGCCCAGCTCGGAGAGGGTGGAGAGGAGGATCTGATGGTTCACAGTATCAAAGGCAGCAGACAGGTCTAGAAGGACAAGAGCAGAGGAGAGAGAGTTAGCTTTAGCAGTGCGGAGAGCCTCCGTGACACAGAGAAGAGCAGTCTCAGTTGAATGACCAGTCTTGAAACCTGACTGGTTTGGATCAAGAAGGTCATTCTGAGAGAGATAGCAGGAGAGTTGGCTATAGACGGCACGCTCAAGAGTTTTGGAGAGAAAAGAAAGAAGGGATACTGGTCTGTAGTTGTTGACATCGGAGGGATCGAGTGTAGGTTTTTTGAGGAGGGGTGCAACTCTCGCTTTCTTGAAGATGGAAGGGACATAGCCAGCGGACAAGGATGAATTGATGAGCGAGGTGAGGTAAGGGAGAAAGTCTCCGGAAATGGTCTGGAGAAGAGAGGAGGGGATAGGGTCAAGCGGGCAGGTTGTTGGGCGGCCGGCCGTCACAAGTCGCAAGATTTCATCTGGAGAGAGAGGGGAGAAAGAAGTCAAAGGGTAGGGCAGTGTGAGCAGGACCAGCGGTGTCATTTGACTTAATAAATGAGGATCGGATGTCGTCAACCTTCTTTTCAAAATGGTTGACGAAGTCATCCACAGAGAGGGAGGGGGAGGAGGAGGAGGATTCAGCAGGGAGGAGAAGGTGGCAAAGAGCTTCCTAGGGTTAGAGGGGTTATTACCCCAGCACAAGGTGCACCTGTGTAATGATCATGCTGTTTAATCAGCTTCTTGATATGCCACACCTTTCAGGTGGATAGATTATCTTGGCAAAGGAGAAATGCTCACTAACAGGGATGTAAACAAATGTGTGTACAACATTTGAGAGAAATAAGCTTTTTGTGCGAATGGAACATTTCTGGGATCTTTTATTTCAGCTCATGAAACATGGGACCAACACTTTACATGTTACGTTTATATTTTTGTTCAGTGTACATACACCATATTTTATTATGGCTATACTGTACATGGCCTTTCACCATACTTTCTCTCAATGCATTACATGTGCAACATTGTAACTGATAAAATGAAGACTGCATCCACTTTGTAACTGACTGCATCAGGCTTCCTAAAGAAACATCTAGAGAAGACGACATAGCAACTGTGAAGTAGGATTTTCGATTGGTGCATAAATCGAAGTGGGTGCGGCTTCACTGCGTCGCAGTAAAATATCTATTTTACTTTCAGTTTCATCTCACCGTTTGCGACTGTCCGTTTTGGTGCAGTTTGATATATTTTTCTGCATTGGAAAGACTTGGGAAAATAAATCATGAAAACGGTTTTGTCCGTAGTTGCTTTCTGCGTCGTGTTGGTGAACATAAACGCAAAAGAATGTAAGTAAAGTAAAACTATGACTTGGTCTTTATGATTAATTCACCTTATGTGTACGAACTTGATTTGAAAGGCCTCACCCACGACGTTCGTCAAAACAATTATATATTTCCTTATGTCTTAAGTTGACAGCAAATGTGTACTTTACATGGGTTACGCTTTTAAGCAAATGTAAATTGAGCAGAGACTATTTTATTTTTATAGTGAGAATAAGTTAATCAACTTTTGTGATACTGTGTGTGTGTGTGCCTACCTGACTGTGTGTTTCTCTGTCTGCATACCTACCTGACTACCTGACTGCCTGACTGTGTACCATTCCCTCCTCCCCCCTGTAGCTCCCCCCAAGGTGCAGGTGTACAGCCGTAACCCAGGGGATTATGGGAAGGACAACACCCTGATCTGTCACGTGAGTGGCTTCCACCCCCCTGACATCAGCATCCAGCTCCTGCAGAACGGCGTGGAGATCCCCGACGCCAAGCAGACAGACCTGGCCTTCGAACAGGGCTGGCAGTTCCACCTCACCAAGAGTGTTGCCTTCAAACCAGCCAGCGGAGAGGAGTACACCTGCAGAGTCCGCCACCTGAAGAATCTGAAGACCTACACCTGGGGTGAGTTACTAGTATAGTTAGTAGTTAGAGGAGTACACCTGGGGTGAGTTACTAGTATAGTTAGTAGTTAGAGGAGTACACCTGGGGTGAGTTACTAGTATAGTTAGTAGTTAGAGGAGTACACCTGGGGTGAGTTACTAGTATAGTTAGTAGTTAGAGGAGTACACCTGGGGTGAGTTACTAGTATAGTTAGTAGTTAGAGGAGTACACCTGGGGTGAGTTACTAGTATAGTTAGTAGTTAGAGGAGTACACCTGGGGTGAGTTACTAGTATAGTTAGTAGTTAGAGGAGTACACCTGGGGTGAGTTACTAGTATAGTTAGTAGTTAGAGGAGTACACCTGGGGTGAGTTACTAGTATAGTTAGTAGTTAGAGGAGTACACCTGGGGTGAGTTACTAGTATAGTTAGTAGTTAGAGGAGTACACCTGGGGTGAGTTACTAGTATAGTTAGTAGTTAGAGGAGTACACCTGGGGTGAGTTACTAGTATAGTTAGTAGTTAGAGGAGTACACCTGGGGTGAGTTACTAGTATAGTTAGTAGTTAGAGGAGTACACCTGGGGTGAGTTACTAGTATAGTTAGTAGTTAGAGGAGTACACCTGGGGTGAGTTACTAGTATAGTTAGTAGTTAGAGGAGTACACCTGGGGTGAGTTACTAGTATAGTTAGTAGTTAGAGGAGTACACCTGGGGTGAGTTACTAGTATAGTTAGTAGTTAGAGGAGTACCCCTGGGGTGAGTTACTAGTATAGTTAGTAGTTAGAGGAGTACCCCTGGGGTGAGATACTAGTATAGTTAGTAGTTAGAGGAGTACACCTGGGGTGAGTTACTAGTGTAGTTAGTAGTTAGAGGAGTACACCTGGGGCGAGTTACTAGTGTAGTTAGAGGAGTACACCTGGGGTGAGTTACTAGTATAGTTAGTAGTTAGAGGAGTACACCTGGGGTGAGTTACTAGTATAGTTAGTAGTTAGAGGAGTACACCTGGGGTGAGTTACTAGGATAGTTAGTAGTTAGAGGAGTACACCTGGGGTGAGTTACTAGTATAGTTAGTAGTTAGAGGAGTACACCTGGGGTGAGTTACTAGTATAGTTAGTAGTTAGAGGAGTACCCCTGGGGTGAGTTACTAGTATAGTTAGTAGTTAGAGGAGTACCCCTGGGGTGAGTTACTAGTATAGTTAGTAGTTAGAGGAGTACACCTGGGGTGAGTTACTAGTATAGTTAGTAGTTAGAGGAGTACACCTGGGGTGAGTTACTAGTATAGTTAGTAGTTAGAGGAGTACACCTGGGGTGAGTTACTAGTATAGTTAGTAGTTAGAGGAGTACCCCTGGGGTGAGTTACTAGTATAGTTAGTAGTTAGAGGAGTACACCTGGGGTGAGTTACTAGTGTAGTTAGTAGTTAGAGGAGTACACCTGGGGTGAGTTACTAGTATAGTTAGTAGTTAGAGGAGTACACCTGGGGTGAGTTACTAGTATAGTTAGTAGTTAGAGGAGTACACCTGGGGTGAGTTACTAGGATAGTTAGTAGTTAGAGGAGTACACCTGGGGTGAGTTACTAGGATAGTTAGTAGTTAGAGGAGTACACCTGGGGTGAGTTACTAGTATAGTTAGTAGTTAGAGGAGTACACCTGGGGTGAGTTACTAGTATAGTTAGTAGTTAGAGGAGTACACCTGGGGTGAGTTACTAGTATAGTTAGTAGTTAGAGGAGTACCCCTGGGGTGAGTTACTAGTATAGTTAGTAGTTAGAGGAGTACACCTGGGGTGAGTTACTAGTATAGTTAGTAGTTAGAGGAGTACACCTGGGGTGAGTTACTAGTATAGTTAGTAGTTAGAGGAGTACACCTGGGGTGAGTTACTAGTATAGGTAGTAGTTAGAGGAGTACACCTGGGGTGAGTTACTAGTATAGTTAGTAGTTAGAGGAGTACACCTGGGGTGAGTTACTAGTATAGTTAGTAGTTAGAGGAGTACACCTGGGGTGAGTTACTAGTATAGTTAGTAGTTAGAGGAGTACACCTGGGGTGAGTTACTAGTATAGTTAGTAGTTAGAGGAGTACACCTGGGGTGAGTTACTAGTATAGTTAGTAGTTAGAGGAGTACACCTGGGGTGAGTTACTAGTATAGTTAGTAGTTAGAGGAGTACACCTGGGGTGAGTTACTAGTGTAGTTAGTAGTTAGAGGAGTACACCTGGGGTGAGTTACTAGTATAGTTAGTAGTTAGAGGAGTACACCTGGGGTGAGTTACTAGTGTAGTTAGTAGTTAGAGGAGTACACCTGGGGTGAGTTACTAGTATAGTTAGTAGTTAGAGGAGTACACCTGGGGTGAGTTACTAGTATAGTTAGTAGTTAGAGGAGTACACCTGGGGTGAGTTACTAGTATAGTTAGTAGTTAGAGGAGTACACCTGGGGTGAGTTACTAGTATAGTTAGTAGTTAGAGTAGTACACCTGGGGTGAGTTACTAGTATAGTTAGTAGTTAGAGGAGTACACCTGGGGTGAGTTACTAGTATAGTTAGTAGTTAGAGGAGTACCCCTGGGGTGAGTTACTAGTATAGTTAGTAGTTAGAGGAGTACACCTGGGGTGAGTTACTAGTATAGTTAGTAGTTAGAGGAGTACACCTGGGGTGAGTTACTAGTATAGTTAGTAGTAAGAGGAGTACACCTGGGGTGAGTTACTAGTATAGTTAGTAGTAAGAGGAGTACACCTGGGGTGAGTTACTAGTATAGTTAGTAGTTAGAGGAGTACAGCTGGGGTGAGTTACTAGTATAGTTAAGCAATAAGGCACCTCGGGGGTTTGTGGTATATGGCCAATTTACCACGGCTAAGGGCTGTGTCCAGGCACTCTGCGTTGCGTCGTGCTTAAGAACAGCCCTTAGCAGTGGTATATTGGCCATATACCACATCCCCTCGTGCCTTATTTCTTAAATATACCACGGCTGTCACCCAGTTTATAATGAGTATTTAGTAGCAGTTAGTAGTTAGTGTACACCTGCAGAGTCCCTCACCTGAAGAACCTCAAGACCAAACCTGGGGTGAGCACACACACACACACACTGCTACGTTCCAAACCTGGGGTGAGCCCCCCCCCACACACACACACACTGCTACGTTCCAAACCTGGGGTGACCCCCCCCCCACACACACTGCTACGTTCCAAACCTGGGGTGACCCCCCCCCCCCACACACACACACACACACTGCTACGTTCCAAACCTGGGGTGAGCACACACACACACACACACTGCTACGTTCCAAACCTGGGGTGACCCCCCCCCCCACACACACACACTGCTACGTTCCAAACCTGGGGTGACCCCCCCCCCCACACACACACACACACTGCTACGTTCCAAACCTGGGGTGAGCACCCACACACACACTGCTACGTTCCAAACCTGGGGTGACCCCCCCCCACACACACACACACTGCTACATTCCAAACCTGGGGTGAGCACGCACACACACACACTGCTACGTTCCAAACCTGGGGTGACCCCCCCCCCACACACACTGCTACGTTCCAAACCTGGGGTGACCCCCCCCCACACACACACACACACACTGCTACGTTCCAAACCTGGGGTGAGCACCCACACACACACACACTGCTACGTTCCAAACCTGGGGTGACCCCCCCCCCACACACACACACTGCTACGTTCCAAACCTGGGGTGACCCCCCCCCCCCCACACACACACACACACACACTGCTACGTTCCAAACCTGGGGTGAGCACCCACACACACACTGCTACGTTCCAAACCTGGGGTGACCCCCCCCCCACACACACACACTGCTACATTCCAAACCTGGGGTGAGCACGCACACACACACACTGCTACGTTCCAAACCTGGGGTGACCCCCCCCCCCCACACTGGTAAGTGTGTGTGTGTGTGTGTGTGTGTGTGTGTGTGTGTGTGTGTGTGTGTGTGTGTGTGTGTGTATGTGTGTGTGTGTGAGTGTTTGAGTGAGAGTTAATCATAATATATATACAGTGCCCTCCACAATTATTGGCACCCCTGTTTAAGATGTGGTCGAGGACTTCCAAAAATTCTCCTTTTTTTTTAAAACAACATAGAACCCAAATGCAAAAAAAGAGAAAAATCCAACCTTTTATTTAAGTACATTACTTTGGTGTAAAAAAAAAAATCACACATTTAGAAAAAAAAAAAACTTGAAATCATGTGTCCCACAATTATTGGCACCCCTGATGTTAATACTTTGTACAACCCCCTTTTGCCAACAAGACAGCACTTAATCTCCTCCTATAACATTTCACAAGATTGGAGAACACAGAGAGAGGGATCTTTGACCATTCTTCTTTGCACAATCTTTCTAGATCATCCAGTGTCCTGGGTCCTCTCTTATGCACTCTCCTCTTTAGCTCGCCCCACAGGTTTTCGATTGGGTTGAGGTCTGGGGACTGAGATGGCCATGGGAGGACCTTGAGTTTGTGACTGCTGAACCATTTTTGTGTAGATTTTGCCACATGTTTTGGATCATTATCCTGCTGAAAGACCCAATGACGACCTATCTTCAGCTTTCTGGCAGAGGCCATCAGGTTTTTATTTAAAATGTCCTGGTAGTTCAAAGCGTTCATAATGCCATGCACCCTAACAAGGTTCGCAGGGCCTTTGGAAGAGAAACAGGCCCACAGCATCACAGATCCTCCACCATACTTCACGGTGGGCATGAGGTGCTTTTCGGCATACTCATCTTTTGTTTTACGCCAGACCCACTTAGAGTGTTTGTTGCCAAAAAGCTCAATCTTAGTCTCATCTGACCAAAGCACACGATCCCAGTTGAAGTCCCAGTGCCGCTTAGCAAACTCCAGACGTTTACGTTTGTGAGTGTTAGTGAGAAAAGGCTTTTTCCTTGCATGCCTCCCAAACAGCTTGTTGGCATGTAGAGAGCGTCTGATGGTTGTTTTGGAGACTTTGTGACCCCAAGATGCCACTCTTTGATGCAATTCTGTGACAGTGAGCTTAGGACTTTTTTTTACTTCTCTTACCATCCTCCTCACTGTGCGTTGTGGCAAGATACACTTGGGACCTCTTCCAGCCTTGTTTGTCACTGTTCCAGTTGTTTTAAACTTCTTAATGATCCCTCTGACTGTAGATACGGGCAAGTTAAGGCGAGTGGCTATTTTCTTGTAGCCATTGCCTGACTTATGAAGGTCGACACAAATCTGCCTTACTTGAATGGTGTGTTCTCTTGTCTTTGCCATGTTGACAAATGGGTAAGAGAATTAGGCCTCTGTGTCACGTCATATTTATACCCCAGGGAAACAGGAAGTCATGAATTACTAATTAAAAGTTCCTAGATACCCTGACCAACTTTAGCAACTACAGAAAAATATATTTTTTAAAAAATCAATTAAAATTTTCAGCGGAATTGTTAGGGGTGCCAATAATTGTGGGACACATGATTTCAAGTTTTTTTTTTTTTATGTGTGATTTTTTTTTTACCACCAAAGTTATGTACTTAAATAAAAGGTTGGATTTTTCTCTTTTTTTGCATTTGGGTTCTATGTTGTTTTAAAAAAAAAGGAGAATTTTTGGAAGTCCTCGACCACATCTTAAACAGGGGTGCCAATAATAGTGGAGGGCACTGTATATATATATATAGAAGTGCCCTTGACTGACAGAAAGCAACCTTTCCTATTTCCTCTACAGAACCAGATATGTGAGGCTTCGGTGCTCATCCCTGCAGGTGTGTATGTCTGATCATTTCATTTGTAGAGAAACAGTCTATTTATATGGCAGTTCTTTAGCTTTGGTTACTAACCACTGATGGTTTTTATTGTACTACTGTATAGAGAACTGCATAGGGCTGGGTGATATAATAGGGCTGGGTGATATGATTGGGCTGGGCGATATGATAGGGCTGGGTGATATGATAGGGCTGGGCGATATGATTGGGCTGGGTGATATGATAGGGCTGGGCGATATGATAGGGCTGGGTGATATGATAGGGCTGGGTGATATGATAGGGCTGGGTGATATGGTAGGGCTGGGTGATATGATAGGGCTGGGTGATATGACAGGGCTGGGTGATATGATAGGGCTGGGTGATAAGATAGGGCTGGGTGATATGGTAGGGCTGGGTGATATGATAGGGCTGGGTGATATGATAGGGCTGGGCGATATGATAGGGCTGGGCGATATGATAGGGCTGGGTGATAAGATAGGGCTGGGTGATATGGTAGGGCTGGGTGATATGATAGGGCTGGGTGATATGATAGGGCTGGGTGATATGATAGGGCTGGGTGATATGATAGGGCTGGGCGATATGACAGGGCTGGGCGATATGATAGGGCTGGGCGATAAGATAGGGCTGGGCGATATGGTAGGGCTGGGTGATATGGTAGGGCTGGGTGATATGATAGGGCTGGGTGATATGATAGGGCTGGGTGATATGATAGGGCTGGGCGATATGATAGGGTTGGGCGATATGATAGGGCTGGGCGATATGGTAGGGCTGGGCGATATGATAGGGCTGGGTGATATGATAGGGCTGGGTGATATGGTAGGGATGGGTGATATGATAGGGCTGGGCGATATGATAGGGCTGGGCGATATGATAGGGCTGGGCGATATGACAGGGCTGGGCGATATGACAGGGCTGGGCGATAAGATAGGGCTGGGTGATATGGTAGGGCTGGGTGATATGGTAGGGCTGGGTGATATGGTAGGGCTGGGTGATATGATAGGGCTGGGTGATATGATAGGGCTGGGCGATATGACAGGGCTGGGCGATATGATAGGGCTGGGCGATAAGATAGGGCTGGGTGATATGGTAGGGCTGGGCGATATGATAGGGCTGGGTGATATGATAGGGCTGGGTGATATGATAGGGCTGGGTGATATGATAGGGCTGGGTGATATGACAGGGCTGGGTGATATGATAGGGCTGGGCAATATGATTGGGCTGGGCGATATGGTAGGGCTGGGTGATATGTAGGGGTGTAACGATTCATCTACTACATCGATGTATCGATTTATATTCATATGATCCAACTACATCGATCTGTGCGCGGCGAGTTGGCCTTTTGGACAACATATATCGATCTAACATCGTTTTAAAATGTAATAAATCGATTGTATCGATACTAGGAAATAACCCATTGGATTTAAGCACGTCAGACTTTATATGCAGGGGTGCACATAACTGGTACGCAGATACGCAAGCGCGACAAAAATCAGGAATGCGTAATGCCACTTGTGTTACTACGCGCCTTTGCGTACTTGACCGATCTTCTCATCTAACCTTACACATGACATGTTGCTTGTCAACTACTGTCAGGGATGTCCAAAAAGCAACAGACATTAAGCAGCCTTTTTGGCATTTCGCCACCTACAAAGAAACGCCAACTGGAGCCAGAGCCGAAGAAAATACTTTTTTCGGAAAAGTGGCTCCAAGATGTGCAGTGGCTTGAAGCTAACGATGAGCGCACTGAAATGTGGTGCAAGATTTGCCGCTCAAATCCACATCTAGCAGACAAAACAGGTGCATTTTATAAAGGCTCAAAGAATTTCAACCATCCTTTATTTGACCAACATGAAAAGAGCAAGGAGCACACGAATGTGGCGCAAGCCATTGCTAAAAGCTAGCCGAGAATAAATGCATAAAGCTAAACACGCATGTCCCATGTCTTCCTATTCTGAGGATGTTCCTTTACTGAATGCTTTTTGATGGATCTGAGGACATCACAAAAACTGAGCAGGAAATAGTTTACATTGTGTCTGTGTCCAGCAACGGAGAGTTTACCTCGGACTTTATTGGACTGATTGAATTGGGTGCTGACCGAACCGCACAGGCCATAACAGACGGACTTGTGAGACTTTTCCAGGACACAGGCTTGGATGACTGGACAACAAAGTTGGTCGCTGTGTGCACAGACTGGGCTGCTGTCAACGTAGGTATGGGTAAGTTTCATAATACCAGATGGTCTGCATGGAGGCATAAAACACTGTTAAAAATATCAAGACTATTGCCAGCCATTAAAATGCAACTGGTTACCAGGTATTTATTTCAGTCACACTGGTTGAATTTTTGGCTAAAAGGTTACTGAATCGATTTCAAGTCACTGAATCGTTTCGGATCGTATCGTTCTAAATGAACCAATATCGTCCTTGAATCGTATCGACAACCACGAATCGTGATACAAATCGAATCGTTGTTAAAACGAATCGTTACACCCCTAGTGATATGACCAAAATATCATATCACAGTATTGTTGACGGTATTTTATGTTTTCTAATAATACAAGTTCTAAATGTGCTTCGTGAGTAGTGTAGTGATGAGCACGGTTATTTGAACAATAAATTAAATGATCCATGTTACATTGTTACACACAAGGATATACCATAACATTTGAAATGCTTAATTTAATAAAACATCAAACTTTAGAATGCAGTGTTTATGTACGGCGCATTGAGCTACTGCTGCTTCAGACGTCACGTGGCTTTGACAGAACGTTGTTTACAGTTGGGCCACTTTAAATGGAGCCTACAGTTCTGAGGACAAAGTCATTGTTATATCTTCAAGCTCATTAGTCTCTCATGGGATGTGGGTTCATTTTACATGAAAAGGCATTTTACTATCATAGCGCTTAATGGCCCTCCGGTCAACCCTGACAATGGTGTGCTATCTTCCCCACTTCAAATAGCGGTTATTCTACAGACGCGCACCAACGGAGGGGCCACAACACTGACACAGATCAATGCAAAAACACTCACCAGAAAACGTATTTTGAAACAGAATCAGTTCTATGACATCTCTTTCACTGTTGCTGTTAGCCTAGGCTACTGTTAGCCTAAACACTGTTGCTGTTAGCCGGGCTACTGTTAGCCTAAACACTGTTGCTGTTAGCCAGGCTACTGTTAGCCTAAACACTGTTGCTGTTAGCCGGGCTACTGTTAGCCTAAACACTGTTGCTGTTAGCCAGGCTACTGTTAGCCTAAACACTGTTGCTGTTAGCCAGGCTACTGTTAGCCTAAACACTGTTGCTGTTAGCCGGGCTACTGTTAGCCTAAACACTGTTGCTGTTAGCCGGGCTACTGTTAGCCTAAACACTGTTGCTGTTAGCCGGGCTACTGTTAGCCAAAACACTGTTGCTGTTAGCTAGGCTACTGTTAGCCTAAACACTGTTGCTGTTAGCCAGGCTACTGTTAGCCTAAACACTGTTGCTGTTAGCCAGGCTACTGTTAGCCTAAACACTGTTGCTGTTAGCCAGGCTACTGTTAGCCTAAACACTGTTGCTGTTAGCCAGGCTACTGTTAGCCTAAACACTGTTGCTGTTAGCATAGGCTACTGTTAGCCAAAACACTGTTGCTGTTAGCCGGGCTACTGTTAGCCTAAACACTGTTGCTGTTAGCCAGGCTACTGTTAGCGTAAACACTCTAGCCAAAAACTCACATGTCTGAATAGCACCCTAACAACCATTATCTGGATAGCTGAAAAAAATGCATGCTATTATTTGAATAGTGAAATCATTTCAAATGCCCATCCCTAGGGAGGCAACACATACATTCTAAGTGATTTCAAATGGGTTTTTCTCCATTCTGATTGGTTTATACTGTTCAATAAAACTTCAACCAAAAATAACCGTCTTCAGTATGTTCATACATTTCTGCATTTCCTCATTTGAGATCATTTCCACACTGCCACGTAGGGCTGCACGATATGGGCAAACAATCGCAGCCTTATTTTTTTTACCAAATATTGCGATTTAGATCAAAACACCTGGGTGAACTGTTGGAAGCATGGAAATAGAATGATTCTTCTAATTCTGTAGTTAGAATATAATAGTGGGCACTTTGAATGCAGTGTTGTTTGACAGGGTAGGAACCATAGTGTTGGTCAGTGTTTTCAGGCGGCACCCTATAATCTTTGGCTACATGAAATGTTTTCTCTTTACTTCACGTAGCTAACATATTCATGCTTTGCGTAATTCCTCTTTGATTTAGAAGATACTGTTGCACAAACAACATGCTGATTTAGGTCAACACCTTCACTGGTACCAGGCTGTATTAGCTAGCTACGTTTGGTCTGACGTTTAGCCAACTAGCGATTAGCGGCTAACAATTTATTTTAGCCACAATTTTCTAAGAAAAGACAAAACTAGCTGTTTGCAAACAGTAAGATACACAAACTGATAGTGGAATTAAATAACAGCAGCATAGTTGTCATCGAATTCTTGTTGCTATGTGCTGTATTGACCATGCAGTCTGAACGCAAGACGAGGGAAGTGGTCTCCTCCTGGTCGAGCAACAACTGCGCTACTTGAGTGACAGGGGGCGGGGCTAGATCTGTGTGGAGAGAGCGGGAGAGGAGAGAGACGACTCAAGTAGCGGAGGAAAGTATAAAAACGGACGTTACACACGGCGGAATAGCGTATCAATTTAACAAACCTAACGTTGAAATACCGTTATAGAAGGTAACGTAAAAACCCAAACCGGTCCGTGCATCAATACCGGTATATAGTAAAATATGGTATACCGCCCAGACCTAGTACTGAATATGTAAGATTGAATGAAGTCAGCATGAACCATTGTGGAAATGAAATGTGGATGGAATGAATGACCTCTTGTTGTTGTTGTTGTTGTTGACAACCACAGAATCCACCAGCCTCCGAGAATCTCCACTCCAGATGCTGTCTATATTCCTGGGAATCTTTACAACACTGTCCTATCAAAACTCATCTTCCCAACACTGTCCTATCAAAACTCCTCTTCACAACACTGTCCTATCAAAACTCCTCTTCACAACACTGTCCTATCAAAACTCATCTTCACATCACTGTCCTATCAAAACTAATCTTCACAACACTGTCCTATCAAAACTCCTCTTCAGATCACTGTCTTGTCAAAACTGCAGGTGAAATCTGTGATGACTCCGTCTCTGCACATTGTGACTTATCATTGATATTTAACTTAAATTGTATTTTATTTTACCAGTCCTTGTTTTGTGCGGTATTTGATGTGTATAGGTAATGAAGCTCATATCAGGGGTTGTAATTCTGCACCAGAGGAGAACAACCTAATTGCAGCCAGGCTTGTCATCATCAGCCAATACAGCAGGCCCAAGCTATGAGGGCTTTTCTCTTAGTCAGAAATTAATATGAAACAACAAACAATCTGAAATGCAAAAATACATTCATGTAGCACTTTATTTTGGTGATAGATTTTCAAAAGAGATAGCCCTTCATCTAAAATACTTAGATTATGTAAAGTCTGACTTGATGTTTGAATGCTTGCTATTAAATAACTTATTCTTACCAATCATGTTTGGCTCTATTCTGTCTATGAAGCTTCATGACACATGTATGCATGATGTGTTAAACTAAACAGCTAACACAGGAGATATGAATAGCATATAAAGTATGTACCACTGTCTGTCTGTCTCACCCTGCACTGTTTAGAGTTGAGCCTCTGTCTGTCTGTCTGTCTGTCTGTCTGTCTGTCTGTCTGTCTGTCTGTCTGTCTGTCTGTCTGTCTGTCTGTCTGTCTGTCTGTCTGTCTAACCCTGCACTGTTTAGAGCTGACCATCTACTGTCTGTCTGTCTGTCTGTCTGTCTGTCTGTCTGTCTGTCTGTCTAACCCTGCACTGTTTAGAGCTGACCATCTACTGTCTGTCTGTCTGTCTGTCTGTCTGTCTGTCTGTCTGTCTGTCTGTCTGTCTGTCTGTCTGTCTGTCTGTCTGTCTAACCCTGCACTGTTTAGAACCATCCAATCTAATGTCAAAGATAGGGTTGCCTCTTCCACTGTAGTTGAGGGGTAGTTATATCTAATACAGAATGACAGTTTCTCTGTCTACTATACTGAACCAGAATACACAACACAATGCCATAGATGTCTCAAGTTTTGAGGGTGTGTGTAATTGGCATGCTGACTGTAGGAATGTCCACCAGTGCTGTTGCCAGATAATTTAATGTTAATTTCTCTACCATAAGCCGCCTCCAACGTTGTTTTAGAGAATTTGGCACTATGTCCAACTGGCCTTACAACCGCAGACCATGTGTCACGACTTCCTCCGAAGCTGCCCCCTCTCCTTGTTCGGGCATGTCACGATCGTTACAGGATGAAGCGGACCAAGGCGCAGCGTGATATGCGTACATCTTTTATTTCGTACACAACACTAACAAAAACAACAAACGATACGTGAAGTCCTGAGGTTATACACACCAAACCAAACGGAACAAGATCCCACAATGACTAGTGAAAACAGGCTGCCTAAGTATGGTTCCCAATCAGAGACAACGAGCAACAGCTGTCTCTGATTGGGAACCACCCTGGCCAACATAGAAATACACGATCTAGAACGAAAAACCTAGAAAACCAAACAAGGAAAAATCCACACCCTGGCTCAACATTTAAGAGTCCCCAGAGCCAGGGCGTGACAGGGCAGGCTTCGCCGTTCGTCGTCACCGGCATTCTAGCCACTGCCGCTCCTCATCTCATCATTCCATTTGTTTTGTCTTGTTTATTACACACACCTGGTTCATATCCCCTCATCAGTACCTGTATAAGTGTTCCCTCTGCCCCCTTGTCTTTGTGTGTGATTGTTTATTGTGGAGGTTAGTTTAGCTCGGTGGAGCTCCTTGTATTTTGTATCGTCAGGATATTTCACCTGTGTGCCTTGTTGTTTACCAGTGCGCCTGATTACGCACTGGAGTGTTTGACACATTGCTGCGTACTACTGTGTTTTCGGAATAAGCCCTTTTATTCTGTGATTTACCCTCCTGCGCCTGACTCCTTCAAAATCACTCACCACACCATGTGTATGGCGTTGTGTAGGCGAGTGGTTTGCTGATGTCAACGTTGTGAACAGAGTGCCCCATGGTGGTAGTGGGGTTATGGTATGGGCAGGCATAAGCTACAGACAACGAACACAATTGCATTTTATCGATGGCAATTTGAATGCACAAAAATACAGTGATGAGAACCTGAGGCCCATTGTGAGGCCCTTTTTTTAACCCTCCCGTTGTCCTAGGGTGAAAATGACCCGCCACTGTGTTGAACCAACTTTATTTAATTTTTATATTTTTTGGATCATTTGTGAGAAGGAGGCAGTGATACTTTCTTTAAAGTCTCACTGCCTCCTTCTCACAAATGATCCCAAAAATATAAAAATTAAATAAAGTTGGTTCAACACAGTGGCGGGTCATTTTGACCCTAGGACAACGGGAGGGTTAAGGTATCTGTGACCAACAGATGCATATCTGTATTCCCAGTCATGTGAAATCCATGGATTAGGGGCTAATATATTTATTTAAATTGACTGATTTCCTCATATGAACTGTAACTCAGTGAAATCTTTGAAATTGTTGCATGTTGCGTTTATATTTTTGTTCAGTATAAATGGATTTATGTTATTTCTCTATCTTTTCAAGTTCCATGGTCTGTTCCTGTTAAATTAGATACAATAAAACTTTGTCAACATTTGTGGCTTTTGTTCTTTTTGTGCATTCAGAATGCACACTGTATCTTTGAAATTGTAAAATCTCTGCTTAATGACATTCTGTTTTCAAGACCAGAAAATAATATTATGTACGCAGTCATGTGATCAAACACACCATTGTGTGGTCACAGTCATGTGATCAAACACACCATTGTGTGGTCACAGTCATGTGATCAAACACACCATTGTGTGGTCACAGTCATGTCATCAGACACACCATTGTGTGGTCACAGTCATGTGATCAGACACACCATTGTGTGGTCACAGTCATGTAATCAAACACACCATTGTGTGGTCACAGTCATGTGATCAAACACACCATTGTGTGGTCACAGTCATGTGATCAGACACACCATTGTGTGGTCCACTTGCAATAAGAAGCAATAAGCAAGCTGTAATTGTCGACATATTTATTGATTAGTCTGTCACTAGTTTTATGATTATCTTTTTAATTTCATGAGATATAACAATTCCAAAATGATACAGTATTCCAATGTAAAGACAATTACCACCGTATACAAGGAAAGCAAGATTATGGGTCAGTGAAGTCAGTCTCGGAAGAGTACACAAGTATTGTCACATTTACTGTTCAAAAGTATTATCTTTGACAAGTTAAACCAAAGACAAGTGATCAAAATTCAAAGTAACAAAATGTAGAACACAATGACATAGTTGTCTCTGTATCTATTTATTTAACCTTTATTTTTGCAGGGAAGTCCCTTTGAGACCAAAGTCAATTTTTCAAAGGAGCTTCAGAAAAATGCAGCAAATACAAAGTACATCATAAGGAACATTTTTTACATTTACATTTCAGTCTTATCCAGAGCTACAAGGAACCATTGATGAATTACAGCAAACAAAGGCAGGAGAAACAAAACAATACTAAAATGATAAAAAACATTTGTATGAGAACAGGTAATGAGGTAATTTACCAAGACCCTAAAATGCCCCAAAGACACTAATGTTAGTGCAATTGTTGACATACATCAGTATTTGAAAACTGTGGCCAGGTAAACAAAAACCAAAGCATGGATTGCTGACATACCTTGTCCATTACAGGGTAAAGAAACCAATGTGCCATTTTGTAATTTGTGTTGGCTATCCTTAATGGACATAGTTGTGTTGTTCCCAATACAACCACAGGATGTATTTGCAACACAATCTCCTACGACTCATCCATGGGCTCATCATCATACTGCAAGTTATTTTTCAACAATAACTCTTTCAAAGCTTCATTTCCTGCTGTATTCATTTTTTCCCGTACTGACTCTGAATTTAGCAATTTTCTAACCTTTTTTTGCAATATGAGATGGTTCCCATTTTCCTCAACTGTTTCCCAGACTGCTGTCAAGGCTTCACTGTATGAGGGCTTCCATTCCATTACCAGGTAGTGGATAAAACTGGAAATGAAATCAAACAACAGTGAGCATTTCAAGGCTTTGCTGGTGAACTTGGTCAGTATTTCAACTTTGTTTCTGTCCTTCATTTTGGTCAGAAAGTGCTCCAGTATGGTGAAGAGTGGGATGGCATACTCAATCACACTCTTCACTCCTTCATATACATAGGGAAACCCTCCAGTGTGCATGGCTATCACCTGGCAGGATTCATCAAAGACTGGGGAGCCAGAAGCTCCATGGAAGAGGCAGGTGTCATAGGTCACTTCAGTGCTGCCTGGATTCAGGAGCGTGTCATACATCTCTTTGTGCTTTTCTATGGAATTCTTGATCAGCATATCCATTCTGTCATTTTCCCCAGTCTCTCTTTTGAAAGCCTCGCCTCTACTTTCTCTCTCAATAATGGTGGTGAAATCTGTTTTTTTCACTCCTCCAGCTGGGTGTCCAATGAGACAGACTCCACATTTCTTTGGAGCTGGGCTATAGCTACAGAGAAGACTGGTGGAGGTAGGAACGTCCTGAAGCTCTAGTACAGCAAAGTCCACATATCGATTATAGTCATCAAATCCACATTGAAAGTCAATGACTTCTGGTTTCACCTCTATAACCTTCAGATTTGACTCATTGGGACATTCTTTGTTGAATGTGGCAGTTACATTGACTGAAATCTGGTAATCATCAACATACCAGATGCCATTATTATCAAACAAATGTGCATTTGTCAGAATGTAATGATCAAACAGCAGGAAGCCAGTGCCGTGCTTGACATTCTCGACATTGATCATACAGACTGAGTCACTCAGTTCCATCAGCTTCTTTATTGTGTGGACTTCAGAGAACCCCTGGACGCTCTTTCCAAATTCCCCGCTTAAATGACTTAGCACGCCTGAATATTTTCTTTTTTTGTACCTTTTCTTCATCTGCTTAACCAAATCAGCAAACTGGTGGCGAAGAATCTTCAAAATTTCAGCAGAATCTGGTACTGGATGTTTCTGTTTTCCGGGGGGTTCCCCTGCAGCTGATGTTTCATTGCTTCTGTTAGACATGGGGATGGAGTTGGCCTCATCTTCTTTCTTTAGGCTAGAACCAGCTTGTGGATGGGCAGTTGCAGCCTGTGTGGTCTTTTTATCTTCCAAGATCATTTCGAAGGTTCGTTGATTCAGATTGTCAACTAGTACATTCATCTCAACACGCCGCGGTGGATCTGATTCCGTTTCAACAAGAGAGCAAGTTTTAATGAACACATCGTCATGGAAGCGTCCATCTCTTTTTAGTGCTGTCTCCACTGTCTCTCCGCAGATGGCGTAGATGCATAGAGGGCCAAACTTTTTAAGTTTGTTGTTTTTCAGCAGTTGCTTGGTTATGGTTTCCGTACCACCTTTAGATTCAATGTAAAAAATGACATATTTCTCATTTTCTTTATAAATCTGTGTGGGTTCAGTTGTGGCCTCTTTACTATCATTGAAAATGATTGATATGGTGAGCAGGCCATCCTCCTCAATCAGATGACAAGGGAAGTGTGTTGCTATTGGTTTCTTTCCTTTCACTGTTTGGATAACAAGGTCTTGTCTTATCGTTGTGTTCTTTTGTTTTCTTGTCTTCATCCTCTGTTTCTCAGTCTTTTCCTTTAGCTCAAGGAATTTGGGACTTGTTTGAAGAGCCTGTAACACGCTGCCAAGGCTTTTACAGGTGATTTCATACTGGTCTTCTTTTTGGAATTTGAAGACAATGTGGTGAAGATGTTCCTTCTGTGGGGAAATCTATGAAAATGGCAATATGAATACAAATACACATTAATATGAATACACATACACATTAATATGAATGCACATACACATTAATATGAATACACATACACGTATGTCACTTACAATGACACAGGTGTACACTGAACATACAGTGCATACGGAAAGTATTCAGACCCCATCCCTTTTTCAATTTCGAGTCTGATAGCAAAGGTTCTGAAATACTTACAGTGGGGAGAACAAGTATTTGATACACTGCGGATTTGGCAGGTGTTCCTACGTACAAAGCATGTAGAGGTCTGTAATTTTTATCATAGGTACACTTCAACTGTGAGAGACGGAATCTAAAACAAAAATCCAGAAAATCACATTGTATGATTTTTAAGTAATTATTTTGCATTTTATTGCATGACATTAGTATTTGATACATCAGAAAAGCAGAACTTAATATTTGGTACAGAAACC
This sequence comes from Coregonus lavaretus, assembly GCF_964263955.1. Classification (NCBI taxonomy): domain Eukaryota; kingdom Metazoa; phylum Chordata; class Actinopteri; order Salmoniformes; family Salmonidae; genus Coregonus; species Coregonus lavaretus. Next base: position 678,070 of record NW_028164027.1, read on the forward strand.
TTTGTTTACAATTACAGAGATCATACGTTTCCTGTAGGTCTTGACCAGTTTTGCAGACACTGCAGCAGGGATTTTGGCCCACTCCTCCATACAGACCTTCTCCAGATCCTTCAGGTTTCGGGGCTGTCGCTGGGCAATACGGACTTTCAGCTCCCTCCAAAGATTTTCTATTGGGTTCAGGTCTGGAGACTGGCTAGGCCACTCCAGGACCTTCAGATGCTTCTTACGGAGCCACTCCTTAGTTGCCCTGGCTGTGTGTTTTGGGTCGTTGTCATGCTGGAAGACCCAGCCACAACCCATCTTCAATGCTCTTACTGAGGGAAGGAGGTTGTTGGCCAAGATCTCGCGATACATGGCCCAATCATCCTACCCGCAATACGGTGCAGTCGTCCTGTCCCCTTTGCAGAAAAGCATCCCCAAAGAATGATGTTTCCACCTCCATGCTTCACGATTGGGATGGTGTTCTTGGGATTGTACTCATCCTTCTTCTTCCTCCAAACACGGCGAGTGGAGTTTAGACCAAAAAGCTATATTTTTGTCTCATCAGACCACATGACCTTCTCCCATTCCTCCTCTGGATCATCCAGATGGTCATTGGCAAACTTCAGACGTGCCTGGACATGCTCTGGCTTGAGCAGGGGGACCTTGCGTGCGCTACAGGATTTTAATCCATGACGGCGTAGTGTGTTACTAATAGTTTTCTTTGAGACTGTGGTCCCAGCTCTCTTCAGGTCATTGACCAGGTCCTGCCGTGTAGTTCTGGGCTGATCCCTCACCTTCCTCATGATCATTGATGCCCCACAAGGTGAAATCTTGCATGGAGCCCCAGACCGAGGGTGACTGACCGTCATGTTGAACTTCTTCCAATTTCTAATAATTGCGCCAACAGTTGTTGCCTTCTCACCAAGCTGCTTGCCTATTGTCCTGTAGCCCATCCCAGCCTTGTGCAGGTCTACAATTTTATCCCTGATGTCCTTACACAGCTCTCTGGTCTTGGCCATTGTGGAGAGGTTGGAGTCTGTTTGATTGAGTGTGTGGACAGGTGTCTTTTATACAGGTAACGAGTTCAAACAGGTGCAGTTAATACAGGTAATGAGTGGAGTCCAGGAGGGCTTCTTAAAGAAAAACTAACAGGTCTGTGAGAGCCTGAATTCTTACTGGTTGGTAGGTGATCAAATACTTATGTCATGCAATAAAATGCAAATTAATTACTTAAAAATCATACAATGTGATTTTCTGGATTTTTGTGTTAGATTCCGTCTCTCACAGTTGAAGTGTACCTATGAGAAAAATTACAGACCTCTACATGCTTTGTAAGTAGGAAAACCTGCAAAATCGGCAGTGTATCAAATACTTGTTCTCCCCACTGTATGTAAAGAAGGTATCTGTTTAAAAAAAAAAAAAATATTCAAAACATTTCTAAAAACCTGTTTTCGCTTTGTCACTATGGGTGTAGATTGATAAGGAAAAAAAGTTATTTAATCCATTTTAGAATAAGGCTGTAACATGTGGTTAGAACAGGTTTTTAGAAATGAAATATTTCTTTAAAATAAAAAACAGATACCTTATTTACATAAGTATTCAGACCCTTTGCTATGAGACTCGATATTGAGCTCAGGTGCGTCCTGTTTCCATTGATCACCCTTGAGATGGACTCCAATCTTCAACTTGATTGGAGTCCACCTGTGGTAAATTCAATTGATTGGACATGATTTGGAAAGGCACACACCTGTCTATATAAGGTCCCACAGTTGACAGTGCATGTCAGAACAAACACCAAGCCATGAGGTCGAAGGAATTGTCCGTAGAGCTCCGAGACAGGATTGTGTCGAGGCACAGATCTGGGGAAGGGTACCAAAAAATGTCTGCAGCATTGAAGGTCCCCAAGAACACAGTGGCCTCCATCGTTCTTAAATGGAAGAAGTTTGTAACCACCAAGACTCTTCTTAGAGATGGCCGCCCGGCCAAACTGAGCAATCGGGTGAGAAGGGCCTTGGTCAGGGAGGGAGGTGACCAAGAACCCGATGGTCACTCTGACAGAGCTCTAGAGTTCCTCTGTGGAGATGGGAGAACCTTCCAGAAGGACAACCATCTCTGCAGCACTCCACCAATCAGGCCTTTATGGTAGAGTGGGCAGACGGAAGCCACTCCTCAGTAAAAGGCACATGACTGCCCGCTTGGAGTCTGCCAAAAGGCACCTAAAGACTCTCAGACCATGAGATACAAATTCTCTGTTGATGAAACCAAGATTGAACTCTTTTGCCTGAATGCCAAGCGTCATGTCTGGAGGAAACCTGGTACCATCCTTACGGTGAATCATGGTGGTGGCAGCATCATGCTGTGGGGATGTTTTTCAGAGGCAGGGACTGGGAGACTAGTCAGGATCAAGGGAAAGATGAACAGAGCAAAATACAGAGAGATCCTTGATGAAAACCTGCTCCAGAGCGCTCAGGACCTCAGACTGGGGCGAAGGTTCACCTTTCAACAGGACAACGACCCTAAGCACACAGCCAAGTCAACGCAGGAGTGGCTTTGGGACAATTCTCTGAATGTCCTTGAATGGCCCAACCAGAGCCCGGACTTGAACCCAATCGAACATCTCTGGAGAGACCTGAAAATAGCTGTGCAGCAACGTTCCCAATCCAACCTGACAGAGCTTGAGAAGATCTACAGAGAAAAATGGGAGAAACTCCCCAAATACAGGTGTGCCAAGCTTGTAGCGTCATACCAAAGAAGACTCGAGGCTGTAATCGCTGCCAAAGGTGCTTCAACAAAGTACTGAGTAAAGGGTCTGAATACTTATGTAAACGTGATATATCAGTGTTTTAAAAATAAATAAATGTGTAAACGTTTCAAAAATCCCGTTTTTGCTTTGTCATTATGGGGTATTGTGTGTAGATTGATGAGGGGAAAACAACTATTTAATCCATTTTAGAATAAGGCTGTAACAAAATGTGGGAAAAGTCAAGGGGTCTGAATACTTTCCGAATGCACTGTACATGACTATACAGAAATAATCTCATTGCAATGCACTTATTTGAACTCATATCTATAGTATTTATCTATAGTATTTGTTTTGTAGATTTGCAATAAACATCTTATTTTTTTATATGACTTCAAAGCAATATACTCAACAAATAGCTTATTTTGTATTGCCCTCATACATACTATTTGTACTCATGGTGGAATCCTTTGGAGCTCCAGCGCTTTCAGAAAATATTCATACCTCTTGATTTATTCCACATTTTGTTGTGTTACAGCCTTAATTCAAAATGGATTAAATTGATGTTTTTTCTCACCAATCTACACACAATACCCCATAATGCAAATGTATTGAAAATGAAATACAGAAATATCTCATTTACATAAGTATTCACACCCCTGAGTCAATACTTTGTAGAAGCACCTTTGGCGGTGATTACAGCTTTGAGTCGTCTTGGGTATGTCTGTATCAGCTTTGCACATCTGGAATTGGGGATTTAATCTCATTCTTCCTTGCAAATTTTCTCAAACTCTGTTAAATTAGATGGGGAGCAGAGGTGAACAGCAATCTTCAAGTCTTTCCACCGATTTTCAATGGGATTCAAGTCTGGGCTTTGGCAGGGCCACTGTCACGAGAATTTCTATCTCTAATTCAACCTAAGCTTGAATCATTACCAGAGGTTGTAAGGCTCTGGTTTTAATCATAAATGATTCAAGGTCCACAACCAGCAAGAATGATCTGTATGTTTAATCATGGAGAGCTCTGGCGCCAAAAAACATACATACAGCTGTTATATCCCTTGACACACAAAGGCACTTTGCTCCGCCCACCTTTAAACAGTTTCTCAGTCCCCTTCACCCTGGAATGCTTTCTCAACAGTTTCTAACTCCCCCCCCTCTGTTAGTGGGTTGACACTACAATATAACTCTAACACCGTTCACACATTTATACTGTATTTGGGGTGAAATCCTTTAGTCATTATTCTTAAAATACAAATTAATCTATCAGCCACTTAAGGACTTTCACATTCTTGTTCTGAAGCCATTCCAGCGTTGCTTACAGCGTTGGCCGTATGATTGGGGACATTGTCTATTGGAATGTAAATCTTCGCCCCAGTGTAAGGTAATTTGCACTCTGAAGCAGGTTCTCATCAGGCCAAAGAGTAAAATGTTTGTCTCATCAGACCACAGAATCTTTTGCCTTATGATCTCAGAGTCTTTCACGTGCCTTTTTGCCAACTCCAGGCGTGCTCTCATGTGCGTTTTTCTCAGGAGTGGCTTCTGTTTGGCACCCCTCCCATAAAGCCCAGATTGGTGTCGCGCTGTAGAGACTATTGTCCTTCTGGCAGGTTCTCCCTTCTCAGCCAAGGAACTCTGTAGTTCTGGCAGAGTGGTCATTGGGTTCTTGGTCACCTCAATTTCCATATGATGGAGCCTGTGCTCTTGGAAACTTTCAACATTCTAGCAATTGTTTTATACCCTCCCCCAGATAGATATATGCCTCATTACAATTCTCGGAGATCTACGGACAGTTCCATGGACTTCCTGGTATAGTTTCTGCTCTGAGATGCACCGTCAACTGTGGGAACTTACAGTACCAGTCAAGAGTTTGGACACACCTACTCATTCAAGGGTTTTTCTTTATTTTTACTATTTTCTACATTGTAGAATAATAGTGAAGACATCGAAACTATGACATAACACATATGGAATCCTGTAGTAACCAAAAAAGTGTTAAACAAATCTAAATATATTTTAGATTTTATATTCTTCAAAGTAGCCACCCTTTGCCTTGATGACAGCTTTGCACACTCTTGGCATTCTCCCAACCAGCTTCATGAGGTAGTCACCTGGAATGCATTTCAATTAACAGGTGTGCCTTCTTAAAAGTTAATTTGTGGAATTTCTTTCCTTCTTAATATGTTTGAGCCAATCAGTTGTGTTGTGACAAGGTATACAGAAGATAGCCCTATTTCTTTGTAAGGACGCTGGGAGACGAGAAGCAAGAATGGACGGAAGACAATGGACAAAACAACATCAAACTGAGGAACAGACAGATATTATAATTTGAAGGTTCTAAAGAAAAGAAAATATAGACTTTTAGAACATGAAATACCATGTTTATCATGATAATATGGATACACATTCGCTATATATACAAAAGTATGTGAACACCCCTTCAAATGAGTGGATTTGGGCTATGCCCGGTCAACTGTAAGCGCTATTATTGTGAAGTGGAAACGTCTAGGAGCAACAACAGCTCAGCAGCGAAGTTGTAGGCCACAAAAGCTCACAGAACGGGATCGCTGAGTGCTGAAGCACGTAGCACGTAAACATAATCTGTCCTCGGTTGCACCACTCACTACAGAGTTTCAAACTGCCTCTGGAAGCAACGTCAGCATAAGAACTGTTCGTCGGGAGCTTCATGAAATGGGTTTCCATGGCCGAGCAGCCGCACACAAGCCTAAGATCACATTTTAGTCATTTAGCAGACGCTCTTATCCAGAGCGACTTACAGTTAGTGAGTGCATACATTTTTCCATACTGGCCCCCCGTGGGAAACGAAGCCACAACCCTGGCGTTGCAAGTGCCATGCTCTACCAACTGAGCTACAGGGGATGCACCATGTGCAATGTCAAGCGTCGGCTGGAGTGGTGTAAAGCTTGCCGCCATTGGACTCTGGAGCAGTGGAAACGCGTTCTTTGGAGTGATGAATCACGCTTCACCATCTGGTAGTCTGGACAAATCTGGGTTTAGTGGATGCCAGGAGAACGCTATCTGCCCGAATGCATAATGCTAACTGTAAAGTTTGGTGGAGGAGGAATAATGGTCTGGGGCTGTTTTTCATGGTTCGGGCTAGGCCCTTTAGTTCCAGTGAAGGGAAATCTTAACGCTACAGCATACAATGACATTCTAGACGATTCTGTGCTTCCAACTTTGTGGCAACAGTTCGGGAAGGACCTTTCCTGTTTCAGCATGACAATGCCCCCGTGCACAAAGCCAGGTCCATACAGAAATGATTTGTCGAGATCGGTGTGGAAGAACTTGACCGGCCTGCACAGAGCCCTGACCTCAACCCCATCGAACACCTTTGGGATTAATTGGAACACCAACTGCGAGCAAGGCCTAATCGCCCAACATCAGTGCCGACCTCACTAATGCTCTTGTGGCTGAATGGAAGCAAGTCCCTGCAGCAATGTTCCAACATCTAGTGGAAAGCCTTCCCAGAAGAGTGGAGGCTGTTATAGCAGCAAAGGGGTGACTAACTCCATATTAATGCCCATGATTTTGGAATGAGATGTTTGATGAGCAGGTGTCCACATACTTTTGATCATGTAGCGTATCAATTACATTCTCCCATAATTGTCATTCATATTAGTCATCCTGAACAACAACTTAGATTTTTGAACAAAAAAAAAGTAAATATGATGCTTTTATTATTATTTTATTTATTTAATGTGACCCATCAAAAACTAAAACTAAAATAATGTATTTTACACAATGGAGCACTTTGTCAGTTTACAGTAAAGAAAACTGAATTGTAGTGCAGCTTACATAAGATAACGAACATGAACACGATTAAAAGATAAACACATTAACTTATTAACTTACATTGCTGTCAAGAGGCTCTGATTTCACCTTGGCTGACATTGGACCTGTGAAATCATTAATCAACAAATATTATTTAATATTTTACGATTGATAATAACAGGTCGATTTTTTTATAAAGAACAAAATACAACAAGATAAACCAGTACCTTTCTTCTCTCTTTCAATGAGTTAAATTGAATGACTCCAACTAGTTGCAAAGTAAATTGTGATTGTATATTGTCTACAACTATGGCATCCATTTACAGTGGGGAAAAAAAGTATTTAGTCAGCCACCAATTGTGCAAGTTCTCCCACTTAAAAAGATGAGAGAGGCCTGTACTTTTCATCATAGGTAAACGTCAACTATGACAGACAAAATGAGAAAAAAAAATCCAGAATATCACATCGTAGGATTTTTTATGAATTTATTTGCAAATTATGGTGGAAAATAAGTATTTGTTCACCTACAAACGAGCAAGATTTCTGGCTCTCACAGACCTGTAACTTCTTCTTTAATAGGCTCCTCTGTCCTCCACTCGTTACCTGTATTAATGGCACCTGTTTGAACTTGTTATCAGTAAAAAAGACACCTGTCCATAACCTCAAACAGTCACACTCCAAACTCCACTATGGCCAAGACCAAAGAGCTGTCAAAAGACACCAGAAACAAAATTGTAGACCTGCACCAGGCTGGGAAGACTGAATCTGCAATAGGTAAGCAGCTTGGTTTGAAGAAATCAACTGTGGGAGCAATTATTAGGAAATGGAAGACATACAAGACCACTGATAATCTCCCTCGATCTGGGGCTCCACGCAAGATCTCACCCCGTGGGGTCAAAATGATCACAAGAATGGTGAGCAAAAATCCCAGAACCACACGGGGGGACCTAGTGAATGACCTGCAGAGAGCTGGGACCAAAGTAACAAAGCCTACCATCAGTAACACACTACGCCGCCAGGGACTCAAAACCTGCAGTGCCAGACGTGTCCCCCTGCTTAAGCCAGTACATGTCCAGGCCCGTCTGAAGTTAGCTAGAGTGCATTTGGATGATCCAGAAGAGGATTGGGAGAATGTCAGATGAAACCAATTCATAACTTTTTGGTAAAAACTCAACTCGTCTTGTTTGGAGGACAAAGAATGCTGAGTTGCATCCAAAGAACACCATACCTACTGTGAAGCATGGGGGTGAAAACATCATGCTTTGGGGCTGTTTTTCTGCAAAGGGACCAGGACGACTGATCCGTGTAAAGGAAAGAATGAATGGGGCCATGTATCGTGAGATTTTGAGTGAAAACCTCCTTCCATCAGCAAGGGCATTGAAGATGAAACGTGGCTGGGTCTTTCAGCATGACAATGATCCCAAACACACCGCCCGGGCAACGAAGGAGTGACTTCGTAAGAAGCATTTCAAGGTCCTGGAGTGGCCTAGCCAGTCTCCAGATCTCAACCCCATAGAAAATCTTTGGAGGGAGTTGAAAGTCCGTGTTGCCCAGCGACAGCCCCAAAACATCACTGCTCTAGAGGAGATCTGCATGGAGGAATGGACCAAAATACCAGCAACAGTGTGTGAAAACCTTGTGAAGACTTACAGAAAACGTTTGACCTGTGTCATTGCCAACAAAGGGTATATAACAAAGTATTGAGAAACTTTTGTTATTGACCAAATACTTATTTTCCACCATAATTTGCAAATAAATTCATTAAAAATCCTACTATGTGATTTCCTGGATTTTTTTTTCTTATTTTGTCTGTCATAGTTGACGAGTACCTATGATGAAAATTACAGGCCTCTCTCATCTTTTTAAGTGGGAGAACTTGCACAATTGGTGGCTGACTAAATACTTTTTTCCCCCACTGTACATGTATAGGTTTATTTATGCTGCAATTAGATGTGACTGGTACAAACAAGTGAAAACAATTATTTCAAGAAAGGAATTGATTGATAAACAGAGGCCTGCGATGACCATCATAGTGGGACCAGCATCACCACAATGCCAAAGACATGAGACTTTGCTTTCTTCAAACTAGGAGCGCTACGTTGTTCTAATTCTGATTCAGGTGTTTCTTTATTGAAGTCAAGCTCAACTTCTGTTGACCATTCATGTAATGCTGTTGTGTTCACCTGATGTACAGACCACTGATGTTCTACTGTTGTGGTTCATGATGATGATACTGTCTTGGTGTTTGAAGAAGAGAAAGCCCAGTGAGCAAGGTTGGTTAAGAGTCTTTTCAACCAAAAAGGTGTATTTTCAATGTCTTGTGGACATACTGAGGATTCCTTTTACTTTTGTGCTCTCGTTTCTGAAACTACGGATCAGGATGATGGATCAGGATAGTGGATCAGGATAGTGGATCAGGATGGTGGGTCAGGATGGTGGGTCAGGATGGTAGGTCAGGGCGGTGGATCGGGATGGTGGATCGGGATGGTGGATCGGGATGGTGGGTCGGGATGGTGGATCAGGATGGTGGGTCAGGATGTTGGGTCAGGGTGGTGGGTCAGGATGGTGGGTCAGGGCGGTGGGTCAGGATGGTAGGTCAGGGCGGTGGATCGGGATGGTGGATCGGGATGATGGATCGGGATGGTGGGTCAGGATGGTGGATCAGGATGGTGGGTCAGGATGGTGGGTCAGGATGGTAGTTCAGGGTGGTGGATCAGGATGGTGGGTCAGGATGGTGGGTCAGGACGGTGGATCAGGATGGTGGGTCAGGATGGTGGGTCAGGATGGTGTGTCAGGATGGTGGATCAGGATGGTGGGTCAGGATGGTGGATCAGGATAGTGGGTCAGGATGGTGTGTCAGGATGGTGGATCAGGATGGTGGATCAGGATGGTAGGTCAGGATGGTGGGTCAGGATGGTGGGTCAGGATGGTGTGTCAGGATGGTGGATCAGGACGGTGGGTCAGGATGGTAGGTCAGGATGGTTGATCAGGATAGTGGGTCAGGATGGTGGATCAGGATGGTGGGTCAGGATGGTGGGTCAGGATGGTAGTTCAGGGTGGTGGATCAGGATGGTGGGTCAGGATGGTGGGTCAGGACGGTGGATCAGGATGGTGGGTCAGGATGGTGGGTCAGGATGGTGTGTCAGGATGGTGGATCAGGATGGTGGGTCAGGATGGTGGATCAGGATAGTGGGTCAGGATGGTGTGTCAGGATGGTGGATCAGGATGGTGGATCAGGATGGTAGGTCAGGATGGTGGGTCAGGATGGTGGGTCAGGATGGTGTGTCAGGATGGTGGATCAGGACGGTGGGTCAGGATGTTAGGTCAGGATGGTGGATCAGGATAGTGGGTCAGGATGGTGGATCAGGATGGTGGGTCAGGATCGTAGGACAGGATGGTGGATCAGGATGGTGGGTCAGGATGGTGTGTCAGGATGGTGTGTCAGGATGGTGGATCAGGATGGTGGGTCAGGATGGTGGATCAGGATAGTGGGTCAGGGCGGTGGATCAGGATGGTGGGTCAGGATGGTGTTTCAGGATGGTGGATCAGGATGGTGGGTCAGGATGGTAGGTCAGGGCGGTGGATCAGGAAGGTGGATCAGGATGGTGGGTCAGGATGGTGGGTCAGGATGGTGGGTCAGGATGGTGTGTCAGGATGGTGGATCAGGATGGTGGGTCAGGATGGTGGATCAGGATGGTGGGTCAGGATGGTAGGTCAGGGCGGTGGATCAGGAAGGTGATCAGGATGGTGGATCAGGATGGTGGGTCAGGATGGTGGGTCAGGATGGTGGATCAGGATGGTAGGTCAGGATGGTGGGTCAGGATGGTGGATCAGGATGGTAGGGCAGGATGGTGGGTCAGGATGGTGGGTCAGGATGGTAGGTCAGGATGGTGGATCAGGATGGTGGGTCAGGATGGTGGGTCAGGATGGTGGATCAGGATGGTGGGTAAGAATGGTGGGTCAGGATGGTGGATCAGAAAGGTGGATCAGGATGGTGGGTCAGGATGGTGGATCAGGATGGTGGATCAGGATGGTGGGTCAGGATGGTGGATCAGGATGGTGGGTCAGGATGGTGGATCAGGATGGTGGATCAGGATGGTGTGTCAGGATGGTGGATCAGGATGGTGGGTCAGGATGGTGGATCAGGATGGTGGGTCAGGATGGTGGATCAGGATGGTGGATCAGGATGGTGTGTTAGGATGGTGGATCAGGATGGTGGGTCAGGATGGTGGATCAGGATGGTGGGTCAGGATGGTGGGTCAGGACGGTGGATCAGGACGGTGGGTCAGGATGGTAGGTCAGGATGGTGGATCTGGATGGTGTTTCAGGATGGTGGATCAGGATGGTTGGTCAGGATGGTGGGTCAGGATGGTGGATCAGGATGGTGTGTCAGGATGGTGTGTCAGGATGGTGGACCAGGATGGTGGGTCAGGATGGTGGGTCAGGATGGTGGATCAGGATGGTAGGTCAGGATGGTGGGTCAGGATGGTGGATCAGGATGGTAGGGCAGGATGGTGGGTCAGGATGGTGGATCAGGATGGTAGGTCAGGATGGTGGATCAGGATGGTGGGTCAGGATGGTGGGTCAGGATGGTGGATCAGGATGGTGGGTCAGAATGTTGGGTCAGGATGGTGGATCAGAAAGGTGGATCAGGATGGTGGGTCAGGATGGTGGATCAGGATGGTGGATCAGGATGGTGGGTCAGGATGGTGGATCAGGATGGTGGGTCAGGAAGGTGGATCAGGATGGTGTGTCAGGATGGTGGATCAGGATGGTGGGTCAGGATGGTGGATCAGGACGGTGGGTCAGGATGGTAGGTCAGGATGGTGGATCAGGATGGTGTTTCAGGATGGTGGATCAGGATGGTTGGTCAGGATGGTGGGTCAGGATGGTGGATCAGGATGGTGTGTCAGGATGGTGTGTCAGGATGGTGGATCAGGATGGTGGGTCAGGATGGTAGGTCAGAATGGTGGATCAGGATGGTGGGTCAGGATGGTGGATCAGGATGGTAGGTCACGGCGGTGGATCAGGATGGTGGGTCAGGATGGTGAATCAGGAAGGTGGATCAGGAAGGTGGGTCAGGATGGTGGATCAGGATGGTGGATCAGGATGGTGGGTCGGGATGGTGGGTCAGGATAGTGGATCAGGATGGTGGGTCAGGATGGTGGATCAGGATGGTGGGTCAGGATGGTAGGTCAGGATGGTGGATCAGGATGGTAGATCAAGATGGTAGATCAAGATGGTAGGTCAGGATGGTGGATCATGATGGTGGGTCAGGATGGTGGATCAGGATGGTGGATCAGGATGGTGGGTCAGGACGGTGGGTCAGGACGGTGGGTCAGGATGATGGGTCAGGATGGTGGATCAAGATGGTGGATCAGGATGGTGGGTCAGGATGGTGGATCAGGATAGTGGGTCAGGGCGGTGGATCAGGATGGTGGGTCAGGATGGTGTGTCAGGATGGTGGATCAGGATGGTGGGTCAGGATGGTGGGTCAGGATGGTAGATCAGGATGGTAGGTCAGGATGGTGGGTCAGGATGGTGGATCAGGATGGTAGGGCAGGATGGTGGGTCAGGATGGTGGGTCAGGATGGTGGATCAGGATGGTAGGTCAGGATGGTGGATCAGGATGGTGGATCAGGATGGTGGGTCAGGATGGTAGGTCAGGATGGTGGGTCAGGATGGTGGATCAGGGCGGTGGATCAGGATGGTGGGTCAGGATGGTGTGTCAGGATGGTGGATCAGGATGGTGGGTCAGGATGGTGGGTCAGGATGGTAGATCAGGATGGTAGGTCAGGATGGTGGGTCAGGATGGTGGATCAGGATGGTAGGGCAGGATGGTGGGTCAGGATGGTGGGTCAGGATGGTGGATCAGGATGGTAGGTCAGGATGGTGGATCAGGATGGTGGATCAGGATGGTGGGTCAGGATGGTAGGTCAGGATGGTGGGTCAGGATGGTGGATCAGGATGGTAGGGCAGGATGGTGGGTCAGGATGGTGTGTCAGGATGGTGGATCAGGATGGTGGGTCAGGATGGTGGGTCAGGATGGTAGATCAGGATGGTAGGTCAGGATGGTGGGTCAGGATGGGGGATCAGGATGGTAGGGCAGGATGGTGGGTCAGGATGGTGGGTCAGGATGGTGGATCAGGATGGTGGATCAGGATGGTGGGTCAGGATGGTGGGTCAGGATGGTAGATCAGGATGGTAGGTCAGGATGGTGGGTCAGGATGGTGGATCAGGATGGTAGGGCAGGATGGTGGGTCAGGATGGTGGGTCAGGATGGTGGATCAGGATGGTAGGTCAGGATGGTGGATCAGGATGGTGGGTCAGGATGGTGGGTCAGGATGGTGGATCAGGATGGTGGGTCAGAATGGTGGGTCAGGATGGTGGATCAGAAAGGTGGATCAGGATGGTGGGTCAGGATGGTGGATCAGGATGGTGGATCAGGATCGTGGGTCAGGATGGTGGATCAGGATGGTGGGTCAGGATGGTGGATCAGGATGGTGGATCAGGATGGTGGATCAGGATGGTGGGTCAGGATGGTGGATCAGGACGGTGGGTCAGGACGGTAGGTCAGGATGGTGGATCAGGATGGTGTTTCAGGATGGTGGATCAGGATGGTTGGTCAGGATGGTGGGTCAGGATGGTGGATCAGGATGGTGTGTCAGGATGGTGTGTCAGGATGGTGGATCAGGATGGTGGGTCAGGATGGTAGGTCAGAATGGTGGATCAGGATGGTGGATCAGGATGGTGGATCAGGATGGTGGATCAAGACGGTGGGTCAGGATAGTGGGTCAGGATGGTGGATCAAGATGGTAGGTCAGGATGGTGGATCAGGATGGTGGATCAGGATGGTGGATCAGGACGGTGGATCAGGATGGTGGGTCAGGATGGTGGGTCAGGATGGTCGTCTACTCATGGGTTCTCACTACATCAGTAGACTAGTTTTCACTTGTCATGACAGGTCAAATGTGATTTGAATGGGGACCACATTTTGGATTCTCTCTTTCCCTTTGTTTTAGAACATTTAGTCAAACACACTTTCCTCCCTGTACATGTTTCATATTATCATGGTTTACTCTCACAAAAAAATTTAAATACATAAACACTAACAACACCAACCTGTACCTGTACCTTTCCCTTCTCATTGTATCTTTATCATAGAAACCTCACAGCCTACGATAACAGGCCTACTGTCAGTGACAATGTAGAGCCTGTTTGTTAATGTTCTATTCAAAAGTATTATATAAATGTTTAGTAACCTACCTGTGTTACTGCATTGTTGAACTGAGACCTGTGTTGAAAGAGGAAGTTGTGGCAGTGATCATTGCTTTCATAGCTGTACGTATGTATGTTTTATACCTGTGCAATGATACGTATTATTAGACACACCCTGTGGAAAGGTACTGGCTAAACCAAGGTCAACATTTGTTGTTAGCAACTACTGCCTTCATTACTAATTTTGCAAACACAATGCATGTACAGGTTTCCTTCTTTTACGTTTACATTTTAGTCATTTAGCAGACGCTCTTATCCAGAGCGACTTACAGTTAGTGAATAAATTTTTTTTTTTTTTATACTGGCCCCCCGTGGGAATCGAACCCACAACCCTGGCGTTGCAAACACCATGCTCTATCAACTGAGCTACATCCCTGCCGGCCATTCCCTCCCCTACCCTGGACGACGCTGGGCCAATTGTGCGCCGCCCATGAGTCTCCCGGTCGCGGCCGGCTGCGACAGAGCCTGGATTCGAACCAGGATCTCTAGTGGCACAGTTAGCACTGCGATGCTGTGCCTTAGACCACTGCGCCACTCAGGAGACATATTACTAACACTTTATGATAGACTATCAACTGGACATCCTCATGCCAACCTTTCCCTTCTCATTTTATTTTTATAATAGAAACCTCACAGCCTACGATAACAGTCCTACTGTCAGTGACAATGTAGACTAGTTCACCTCACAGCCTACGATAACAGTCCTACTGTCAGTGACAATGTAGAGCCTGTTTGTTAATGTTCTATTCAAAAGTATTATATAAATGTTTAGTAACCTACCTGTGTTACTGCGTTGGTTGATCTGAGACCTGTGTTGAAAGAGGAAGTTGTGGCAGTGATCATTGCTTTTATACCTGAACGTACTTGCATACGTACGTATGTTTTTACACATGCGCAATGTTGAATATTAAAAAAGACACACCCAGTGGAAAGGTACTGGTTAAACCAGGTGCTTTCCCAATGGACGGGCTCAAAGAAAGCCATTCAACAGAATCCAGAGAGCTGGTTCAGGATTATGATAATTATATTGTCTTGGTGTTTGAGGAAGAGATATATTATATTACATATTGGTGCGGCTTGCTTCCGGGTCAAGCGAGCAGTGTGTCAAGAAGCAGTGCAGCTTGGCAGAGTCGTGTTTCGGACGACGCATGGCTCTCGACCTTCGACTCTCCCTATCTACCTGGCCGGCCGGCCGACTGGCAAATGTCTTAAGTCGACAGCAAATTTGTACTTTACATGGGTTACGCTTTTAAGCAAATGTAAATTGAGCAGAGACTATTTAATTTTTATAGTGAGAATAAGATAATCAACTTTTGTGATACTGCATGTGTGTGTGCCTACCTGACTGTGTGTGTTTCTCTGTCTGCATACCTACCTGACTACCTGACTGCCTGACTGTGTACCATTCCCTCCTCCCCCTGTAGCTCCCCCCAAGGTGCAGGTGTACAGCCGTAACCCAGGGGATTATGGGAAGGACAACACCCTGATCTGTCACGTGAGTGGCTTCCACCCCCCTGACATCAGCATCCAGCTCCTGCAGAACGGCGTGGAGATCCCCGACGCCAAGCAGACAGACCTGGCCTTCGAACAGGGCTGGCAGTTCCACCTCACCAAGAGTGTTGCCTTCACACCAGCCAGCGGAGAGGAGTACACCTGCAGAGTCCGCCACCTGAAGAATCTGAAGACCTACACCTGGGGTGAGTTACTAGTATAGATAGTAGTTAGAGGAGTACACCTGGGGTGAGTTACTAGTATAGTTAGTAGTTAGAGGAGTACACCTGGGGTGAGTTACTAGTATAGTTAGTAGTTAGAGGAGTACCCCTGGGGTGAGTTACTAGTATAGTTAGTAGTTAGAGGAGTACACCTGGGGTGAGTTACTAGTATAGTTAGTAGTTAGAGGAGTACACCTGGGGTGAGTTACTAGTATAGTTAGTAGTTAGAGGAGTACACCTGGGGTGTGTTACTAGTATAGTTAGTAGTTAGAGGAGTACACCTGGGGTGAGTTACTAGTATAGTTAGTAGTTAGAGGAGTACACCTGGGGTGAGTTACTAGTATAGTTAGTAGTTAGAGGAGTACACCTGGGGTGAGTTACTAGTATAGTTAGTAGTTAGAGGAGTACACCTGGGGTGAGTTACTAGTATAGTTAGTAGTTAGAGGAGTACACCTGGGGTGAGTTACTAGTATAGTTAGTAGTTAGAGGAGTACACCTGGGGTGAGTTACTAGTATAGTTAGTAGTTAGAGGAGTACCCCTGGGGTGAGTTACTAGTATAGTTAGTAGTTAGAGGAGTACACCTGGGGTGAGTTACTAGTATAGTTAGTAGTTAGAGGAGTACACCTGGGGTGAGTTACTAGTATAGTTAGTAGTTAGAGGAGTACACCTGGGGTGTGTTACTAGTATAGTTAGTAGTTAGAGGAGTACACCTGGGGTGAGTTACTAGTATAGTTAGTAGTTAGAGGAGTACACCTGGGGTGAGTTACTAGTATAGTTAGTAGTTAGAGGAGTACACATGGGGTGAGTTACTAGTATAGTTAGTAGTTAGAGGAGTACACCTGGGGTGAGTTACTAGTATAGTTAGTAGTTAGAGGAGTACACCTGGGGTGAGTTACTAGTATAGTTAGTAGTTAGAGGAGTACACCTGGGGTGAGTTACTAGTATAGTTAGTAGTTAGAGGAGTACACCTGGGGTGAGTTACTAGTGTAGTTAGTAGTTAGAGGAGTACACCTGGGGTGAGTTACTAGTATAGTTAGTAGTTAGAGGAGTACACCTGGGGTGAGTTACTAGTATAGTTAGTAGTTAGAGGAGTACACCTGGGGTGAGTTACTAGTGTAGTTAGTAGTTAGAGGAGTACACCTGGGGTGAGTTACTAGTATAGTTAGTAGTTAGAGGAGTACACCTGGGGTGAGTTACTAGTATAGTTAGTAGTTAGAGGAGTACACCTGGGGTGAGTTACTAGTATAGTTAGTAGTTAGAGGAGTACACCTGGGGTGAGTTACTAGTATAGTTAGTAGTTAGAGGAGTACACCTGGGGTGAGTTACTAGTATAGTTAGTAGTTAGAGGAGTACACCTGGGGTGAGTTACTAGTATAGTTAGTAGTTAGAGGAGTACACCTGGGGTGAGTTACTAGTATAGTTAGTAGTTAGAGGAGTACACCTGGGGTGAGTTACTAGTATAGTTAGTAGTTAGAGGAGTACACCTGGGGTGAGTTACTAGTATAGTTAGTAGTTAGAGGAGTACACCTGGGGTGAGTTACTAGTATAGTTAGTAGTTAGAGGAGTACACCTGGGGTGAGTTACTAGTATAGTTAGTAGTTAGAGGAGTACACCTGGGGTGAGTTACTAGTATAGTTAGTAGTTAGAGGAGTACACCTGGGGTGAGTTACTAGTATAGTTAGTAGTTAGAGGAGTACACCTGGGGTGAGTTACTAGTATAGTTAGTAGTTAGAGGAGTACACCTGGGGTGAGTTACTAGTATAGTTAGTAGTTAGAGGAGTACACCTGGGGTGAGTTACTAGTATAGTTAGTAGTTAGAGGAGTACACCTGGGGTGAGTTACTAGTATAGTTAGTAGTTAGAGGAGTACACCTGGGGTGAGTTACTAGTATAGTTAGTAGTTAGAGGAGTACACCTGGGGTGAGTTACTAGTATAGTTAGTAGTTAGAGGAGTACACCTGGGGTGAGTTACTAGTATAGTTAGTAGTTAGAGGAGTACACCTGGGGTGAGTTACTAGTATAGTTAGTAGTTAGAGGAGTACACCTGGGGTGAGTTACTAGTATAGTTAGTAGTTAGAGGAGTACACCTGGGGTGAGTTACTAGTGTAGTTAGTAGTTAGAGGAGTACACCTGGGGTGAGTTACTAGTATAGTTAGTAGTTAGAGGAGTACACCTGGGGTGAGTTACTAGTATAGTTAGTAGTTAGAGGAGTACACCTGGGGTGAGTTACTAGTGTAGTTAGTAGTTAGAGGAGTACACCTGGGGTGAGTTACTAGTATAGTTAGTAGTTAGAGGAGTACACCTGGGGTGAGTTACTAGTATAGTTAGTAGTTAGAGGAGTACACCTGGGGTGAGTTACTAGTATAGTTAGTAGTTAGAGGAGTACACCTGGGGTGAGTTACTAGTGTAGTTAGTAGTTAGAGGAGTACACCTGGGGTGAGTTACTAGTATAGTTAGTAGTTAGAGGAGTACACCTGGGGTGAGTTACTAGTATAGTTAGTAGTTAGAGGAGTACACCTGGGGTGAGTTACTAGTATAGTTAGTAGTTAGAGGAGTACCCCTGGGGTGAGTTACTAGTATAGTTAGTAGTTAGAGGAGTACCCCTGGGGTGAGTTACTAGTATAGTTAGTAGTTAGAGGAGTACACCTGGGGTGAGTTACTAGTATAGTTAGTAGTTAGAGGAGTACCCCTGGGGTGAGTTACTAGTATAGTTAGTAGTTAGAGGAGTACACCTGGGGTGAGTTACTAGTATAGTTAGTAGTTAGAGGAGTACACCTGGGGTGAGTTACTAGTATAGTTAGTAGTTAGAGGAGTACACCTGGGGTGAGTTACTAGTATAGTTAGTAGTTAGAGGAGTACACCTGGGGTGAGTTACTAGTATAGTTAGTAGTTAGAGGAGTACACCTGGGGTGAGTTACTAGTATAGTTAGTAGTTAGAGGAGTACACCTGGGGTGAGTTACTAGTATAGTTAGTAGTTAGAGGAGTACACCTGGGGTGAGTTACTAGTATAGTTAGTAGTTAGAGGAGTACACCTGGGGTGAGTTACTAGTATAGTTAGTAGTTAGAGGAGTACACCTGGGGTGAGTTACTAGTATAGTTAGTAGTTAGAGGAGTACACCTGGGGTGAGTTACTAGTATAGTTAGTAGTTAGAGGAGTACACCTGGGGTGAGTTACTAGTATAGTTAGTAGTTAGAGGAGTACACCTGGGGTGAGTTACTAGTATAGTTAGTAGTTAGAGGAGTACACCTGGGGTGAGTTACTAGTATAGTTAGTAGTTAGAGGAGTACACCTGGGGTGAGTTACTAGTATAGTTAGTAGTTAGAGGAGTACACCTGGGGTGAGTTACTAATATAGTTAGTAGTTAGAGGAGTACACCTGGGGTGAGTTACTAGTATAGTTAGTAGTTAGAGGAGTACACCTGGGGTGAGTTACTAGTATAGTTAGTAGTTAGAGGAGTACACCTGGGGTGAGTTACTAGTATAGTTAGTAGTTAGAGGAGTACACCTGGGGTGAGTTACTAGTGTAGTTAGTAGTTAGAGGAGTACACCTGGGGTGAGTTACTAGTATAGTTAGAAGTTAGAGGAGTACACCTGGGGTGAGTTACTAGTATAGTTAGTAGTTAGAGGAGTACACCTGGGGTGAGTTACTAGTGTAGTTAGTAGTTAGAGGAGTACACCTGGGGTGAGTTACTAGTATAGTTAGTAGTTAGAGGAGTACACCTGGGGTGAGTTACTAGTATAGTTAGTAGTTAGAGGAGTACACCTGGGGTGAGTTACTAGTATAGTTAGTAGTTAGAGGAGTACACCTGGGGTGAGTTACTAGTGTAGTTAGTAGTTAGAGGAGTACACCTGGGGTGAGTTACTAGTATAGTTAGTAGTTAGAGGAGTACACCTGGGGTGAGTTACTAGTATAGTTAGTAGTTAGAGGAGTACACCTGGGGTGAGTTACTGGTATAGTTAGTAGTTAGAGGAGTACCCCTGGGGTGAGTTACTAGTATAGTTAGTAGTTAGAGGAGTACCCCTGGGGTGAGTTACTAGTATAGTTAGTAGTTAGAGGAGTACACCTGGGGTGAGTTACTAGTATAGTTAGTAGTTAGAGGAGTACCCCTGGGGTGAGTTACTAGTATAGTTAGTAGTTAGAGGAGTACACCTGGGGTGAGTTACTAGTATAGTTAGTAGTTAGAGGAGTACACCTGGGGTGAGTTACTAGTATAGTTAGTAGTTAGAGGAGTACACCTGGGGTGAGTTACTAGTATAGTTAGTAGTTAGAGGAGTACACCTGGGGTGAGTTACTAGTATAGTTAGTAGTTAGAGGAGTACACCTGGGGTGAGTTACTAGTATAGTTAGTAGTTAGAGGAGTACACCTGGGGTGAGTTACTAGGATAGTTAGTAGTTAGAGGAGTACACCTGGGGTGAGTTACTAGTATAGTTAGTAGTTAGAGGAGTACACCTGGGGTGAGTTACTAGTATAGTTAGTAGTTAGAGGAGTACACCTGGGGTGTGTTACTAGTATAGTTAGTAGTTAGAGGAGTACACCTGGGGTGAGTTACTAGTATAGTTAGTAGTTAGAGGAGTACACCTGGGGTGAGTTACTAGTATAGTTAGTAGTTAGAGGAGTACACCTGGGGTGAGTTACTAGTATAGTTAGTAGTTAGAGGAGTACACCTGGGGTGAGTTACTAGTATAGTTAGTAGTTAGAGGAGTACCCCTGGGGTGAGTTACTAGTATAGTTAGTAGTTAGAGGAGTACACCTGGGGTGAGTTACTAGTATAGTTAGTAGTTAGAGGAGTACACCTGGGGTGAGTTACTAGTATAGTTAGTAGTTAGAGGAGTACACCTGGGGTGAGTTACTAGTATAGTTAGTAGTTAGAGGAGTACACCTGGGGTGAGTTACTAGTATAGTTAGTAGTTAGAGGAGTACACCTGGGGTGAGTTACTAGTATAGTTAGTAGTTAGAGGAGTACACCTGGGGTGAGTTACTAGGATAGTTAGTAGTTAGAGGAGTACACCTGGGGTGAGTTACTAGTATAGTTAGTAGTTAGAGGAGTACACCTGGGGTGAGTTACTAGTATAGTTAGTAGTTAGAGGAGTACACCTGGGGTGTGTTACTAGTATAGTTAGTAGTTAGAGGAGTACACCTGGGGTGAGTTACTAGTATAGTTAGTAGTTAGAGGAGTACACCTGGGGTGAGTTACTAGTATAGTTAGTAGTTAGAGGAGTACACCTGGGGTGAGTTACTAGTATAGTTAGTAGTTAGAGGAGTACACCTGGGGTGAGTTACTAGTATAGTTAGTAGTTAGAGGAGTACACCTGGGGTGTGTTACTAGTATAGTTAGTAGTTAGAGGAGTACACCTGGGGTGAGTTACTAGTATAGTTAGTAGTTAGAGGAGTACACCTGGGGTGAGTTACTAGTATAGTTAGTAGTTAGAGGAGTACACCTTGGGTGAGTTACTAGTATAGTTAGTAGTTAGAGGAGTACACCTGGGGTGAGTTACTAGTATAGTTAGTAGTTAGAGGAGTACACCTGGGGTGAGTTACTAGTATAGTTAGTAGTTAGAGGAGTACACCTGGGGTGAGTTACTAGTATAGTTAGTAGTTAGAGGAGTACACCTGGGGTGAGTTACTAGTATAGTTAGTAGTTAGAGGAGTACACCTGGGGTGAGTTACTAGGATAGTTAGTAGTTAGAGGAGTACACCTGGGGTGAGTTACTAGTATAGTTAGTAGTTAGAGGAGTACACCTGGGGTGAGTTACTAGTATAGTTAGTAGTTAGAGGAGTACACCTGGGGTGAGTTACTAGTATAGTTAGTAGTTAGAGGAGTACACCTGGGGTGTGTTACTAGTATAGTTAGTAGTTAGAGGAGTACCCCTGGGGTGAGTTACTAGTATAGTTAGTAGTTAGAGGAGTACACCTGGGGTGAGTTACTAGTATAGTTAGTAGTTAGAGGAGTACACCTGGGGTGAGTTACTAGTATAGTTAGTAGTTAGAGGAGTACACCTGGGGTGAGTTACTAGTATAGTTAGTAGTTAGAGGAGTACACCTGGGGTGAGTTACTAGTATAGTTAGTAGTTAGAGGAGTACACCTGGGGTGAGTTACTAGTATAGTTAGTAGTTAGAGGAGTACACCTGGGGTGAGTTACTAGTATAGTTAGTAGTAAGAGGAGTACACCTGGGGTGAGTTACTAGTATAGTTAGTAGTTAGAGGAGTACACCTGGGGTGAGTTACTAGTATAGTTAGTAGTTAGAGGAGTACACCTGGGGTGAGTTACTAGTATAGTTAGTAGTTAGAGGAGTACACCTGGGGTGAGTTACTAGTATAGTTAGTAGTAAGAGGAGTACACCTGGGGTGAGTTACTAGTATAGTTAGTAGTTAGAGGAGTACAGCTGGGGTGAGTTACTAGTATAGTTAAGCAATAAGGCACCTCGGGGGTTTGTGGTATATGGCCAATTTACCACGGCTAAGGGCTGTGTCCAGGCACTCTGCGTTGCGTCGTGCTTAAGAACAGCCCTTAGCAGTGGTATATTGGCCATATACCACATCCCCTCGTGCCTTATTTCTTAAATATACCACGGCTGTCACCCAGTTTATAATGAGTATTTAGTAGCAGTTAGTAGTTAGTGTACACCTGCAGAGTCCCTCACCTGAAGAACCTCAAGACCAAACCTGGGGTGACCCCCCCCCCCCCCCCCCCCCACACACTGCTACGTTCCAAACCTGGGGTGACCCCACCCCCCCCCCCCCCCCACACACTGCTACGTTCCAAACCTGGTGTGACCCCCCCCCCCCCCCCCCCCCACACACTGCTACGTTCCAAACCTGGGGTGACCCCACCCCCCCCCCCCCCACACACTGCTACGTTTCCTCTTTCAGAATCTGACTTCAGTGTGTGTGTGGGGGGTCTTGTAAGTGTGTGTGTGTGTGTGTGTGTGTGTGTGTGTGTGTGTGTGTGAGTGTGTGAGTGAGAGTTAATCATAATATATATATATATACAGTGGGGGAAAAAAGTATTTAGTCAGCCACCAATTGTGCAAGTTCTCCCACTTAAAAAGATGAGAGAGGCCTGTAATTTTCATCATAGGTACACGTCAACTATGACAGACAAATTGAGATTTTTTTTTCCAGAAAATCACATAGTAGGATTTTTTAGGAATTTATTTGCAAATTATGGTGGAAAATAAGTATTTGGTCACCTACAAACAAGCAAGATTTCTGGCTCTCACAGACCTGTAACTTCTTCTTTAAGAGGCTCCTCTGTCCTCCACTCGTTACCTGTATTAATGGCACCTGTTTGAACTTGTTATCAGTATAAAAGACACCTGTCCACAACCTCAAACAGTCACACTCCAAACTCCACTATGGCCAAGACCAAAGAGCTGTCAAAGGACACCAGAAACAAAATTGTAGACCTGCACCAGGCTGGGAAGACTGAATCTGCAATAGGTAAGCAGCTTGGTTTGAAGAAATCAACTGTGGGAGCAATTATTAGGAAATGGAAGACATACAAGACCACTGATAATCTCCCTCGATCTGGGGCTCCACGCAAGATCTCACCCCGTGGGGTCAAAATGATCACAAGAACGGTGAGCAAAAATCCCAGAACCACACGGAGGGACCTAGTGAATGACCTGCAGAGAGCTGGGACCAAAGTAACAAAGCCTACCATCAGTAACACACTACGCCGCCAGGGACTCAAATCCTGCAATGCCAGACGTGTCCCCCTGCTTAAGCCAGTACATGTCCAGGCCCGTCTGAAGTTTGCTAGAGTGCATTTGGATGATCCAGAAGAGGATTGGGAGAATGTCATATGGTCAGATGAAACCAAAATAGAACTTTTTGGTAAAAACTCAACTCGTCGTGTTTGGAGGACAAAGAATGCTGAGTTGCATCCAAAGAACACCATACCTACTGTGAAGCATGGCGGTGGAAACATCATGCTTTGGGGCTGTTTTTCTGCAAAGGGACCAGGACGACTGATCCGTGTAAAGGAAAGAATGAATGGGGCCATGTATCGTGAGATTTTGAGTGAAAACCTCCTTCCATCAGCAAGGGCATTGAAGATGAAACGTGGCTGGGTCTTTCAGCATGACAATGATCCCAAACACACCGCCCGGGCAACGAAGGAGTGGCTTCGTAAGAAACATTTCAAGGTCCTGGAGTGGCCTAGCCAGTCTCCAGATCTCAACCCCATAGAAAATCTTTGGAGGGAGTTGAAAGTCTGTGTTGCCCAGCGACAGCCCCAAAACATCACTGCTCTAGAGGAGATCTGCATGGAGGAATGGGCCAAAATACCAGCAACAGTGTGTGAAAACCTTGTGAAGACTTACAGAAAACGTTTGACCTGTGTCATTGCCAACAAAGGGTATATAACAAAGTATTGAGAAACTTTTGTTATTGACCAAATACTTATTTTCCACCATAATTTGCAAATAAATTCATTAAAAATCCTACAATGTGATTTTCTGGATTTTTTTTCTCATTTTGTCTGTCATAGTTGACGTGTACCTATGATGAAAATTACAGGCCTCTCTCATCTTTTTAAGTGGGAGAACTTGCACAATTGGTGGCTGACTAAATACTTTTTTCCCCACTGTATATAGAAGTGCTCTTGACTGACAGAAAGCAACCTTTCCTATTTCCTCTACAGAACCAGATATGTGAGGCTTCGGTGCTCATCCCTGCAGGTGTGTATGTCTGATCATTTCATTTGTAGAGAAACAGTCTATTTATATGGCAGTTCTTTAGCTTTGGTTACTAACAACTGATGGTTTTTATTGTACTACTGTATAGAGAACTGCATTGGGCTGGGTGATATGATAGGGCTGGGCGATATGATAGGGCTGGGCGATATGATAGGGCTGGGTGATATGATAGGGCTGGGCGATATGATAGGGCTGGGTG
This sequence comes from Coregonus lavaretus, assembly GCF_964263955.1. Lineage (NCBI taxonomy): Eukaryota > Metazoa > Chordata > Actinopteri > Salmoniformes > Salmonidae > Coregonus > Coregonus lavaretus. The sequence continues at coordinate 702,475 of NW_028164027.1, forward strand.
ATATGATAGGGCTGGGCGATATGACAGGGCTGGGCGATATGATAGGGCTGGGCGATATGATAGGGCTGGGCGATATGATAGGGCTGGGTGATAAGATAGGGCTGGGTGATAAGATAGGGCTGGGTGATATGGTAGGGATGGGTGATATGGCCAAAATATCATATCACAGTATTGTTGACGGTATTTGATGTTTTCTAATAATACAAGTTCTAAATGTGCTTCGTGAGTAGTGTAGTGATGAGCACGGTTATTTAAACAATAAATTAAATGATCCATGTTACATTGTTACACACAAGGATATACCATAACATTTGAAATGCTTAATTTAATAAAACATCAAACTTTAGAATGCAGTGTTTATGTACGGCGCATTGAGGTACTGCTGCTTCAGACGTCACGTGGCTTTGACAGAACGTTGTTTACAGTTGGGCACTTTAAATGGAGCCTACAGTTCTGAGGACATAGTCATTGTTATATCTTCAAGCTCATTTGTCTCTCATGGGATGTGGGTTCATTTTACATGAAAAGGCATTTTTACTATCATAGCGCTTAATGGCCCTCCGGTCAACCCTGACAATGGTGTGCTATCTTCCCCACTTCAAATAGCGGTTAGTCTACAGACCACAACACTGACACAGATCAATGCAAAACACTCACCAGAAAACGTATTTTGAAACAGAATCAGTTCTATGACATCTCTTTCACTGTTGCTGTTAGCCTAGGCTACTGTTAGCCTAAACACTGTTGCTGTTAGCCTAGGCTACTGTTAGCCTAAACACTGTTGCTGTTAGCCAGGCTACTGTTAGCCTAAACACTGTTGCTGTTAGCCTAGGCTACTGTTAGCCTAAACATTGTTGCTGTTAGCCGGGCTACTGTTAGCCAAAACACTGTTGCTGTTAGCCAGGCTACTGTTAGCCTAAACATTGTTGCTGTTAGCCGGGCTACTGTTAGCCTAAACATTGTTGCTGTTAGCCGGGCTACTGTTAGCCTAAACACTGTTGCTGTTAGCCAGGCTACTGTTAGCCTAAACACTGTTGCTGTTAGCCTAGGCTACTGTTAGCCTAAACACTGTTGCTGTTAGCCAGGCTACTGTTAGCCTAAACACTGTTGCTGTTAGCCAGGCTACTGTTAGCCTAAACACTGTTGCTGTTAGCCGGGCTACTGTTAGCCAAAACACTGTTGCTGTTAGCCGGGCTACTGTTAGCCTAAACACTGTTGCTGTTAGCCAGGCTACTGTTAGCGTAAACACTCTAGCCAAAAACTCACATGTCTGAATAGTACCCTAACAACCATTATCTGGATAGCTGGGAAAAATGCATGATATTATTTGAATAGTGAAATCATTTCAATTTTTATTTTATTTATTTTTATTTATTTCACCTTTATTTAACCAGGTAAGCCAGTTGAGAACAGGTTCTCATTTACAACTGCGACCTGGCCAAGATAAAGCAAAGTAGTGCAATAAAAACAACACAGAGTTACATATGGGGTAAAAAAAACATAAAGTCAGAAATACAACAGAAAATATATATACAGTGTGTGCAAATGTAGCAAGTTATGGAGGTAAGGCAATAAATAGGCTATAGTGCAGAATAATTACAATAGTATTAACACTGGAATGCTAGATGTGCAAGAGATTATGTGCAAATAGAGATACTGGGGTGCAAAAGAGCAAAATAAATAACAATATAGGGATGAGGTAGTTGGGTGGGCTAATTTCAGATGGGCTGTGTACAGGTGCAGTGATCGGTAAGGTGCTCTGACAACTGATGCTTAAAGTTATTGAGGGAGATAAGAGTCTCCAGCTTCAGAGATTTTTGCAATTCGTTCCAGTCATTGGCAGCAGAGAACTGGAAGGAATGGCGGCCAAAGGAGGTGTTGGCTTTGGGAATGACCAGTGAGATATACCTGCTGGAGCGCAGACTACGGGTGGGTGCTGCTATGGTGACCAATGAGCTAAGATAAGGCGGGGATTTGCCTAGCAGTGATTTATAGATGGCCTGGAGCCAGTGGGTTTGACGACGGACATGTAGTGAGGACCAGCCAACAAGAGCGTACAGGTCACAGTGGTGGGTAGTGTATGGGGCTTTGGAGACAAAACGGATGGCACTGTGATAGACTACATCCAATTTGCTGAGTAGAGTGTTGGAGGCTATTTTGTAAATGACATCGCCGAAGTCAAGGATCGGTAGGATAGTCAGTTTTATCCCTAGGGAGGCAACACATACATTCTAAGTGATTTCAATGGGTTTTTCTCCATTCTGATTGGTTTATACTGTTCAAAAAACTTCAACCAAAAATAACCATCTTCAGTACGTTCATACAATTCTGCATTTCCTCATTTGAGATCATTTCCACACTGCCACGTAGGGCTGCACGATATGGGCAAACAATCGCAGCCTTATTTTTTTTACCAAATATTGCGATTTAGATCAAAACACCTGGGTGAACTGATGGAATCATGGAAATAGAATGATTCTTCTAATTCTGTAGTTAGAATATAATAGTGGGCACTTTGAATACAGTGTTGTTTGCCAGGGTTGGAACCAAAGTGTTGGTCAGTGTTTTCAGGCGGCACCCTATAATCTTTGGCTACATGAAATGTTTTCTCTTAATTCACGTAGCTAACATATTCATGCTTTGCGTAATTCCTCTTTGATTTAGAAGATACTGTTGCACAAACAACATGCTGATTTAGGTCAACACCTTCACTGGTACCAGCCTGTATTAGCTAGCTACGTTTGGCCTGACGTTTAGCCAACTAGCGATTAGCGGCTAACAATTTATTTTAGCCACAATTTTCTAAGAAAATACAAAACAAGCTGTTTGCAAACAGTAAGATACACAAACTAATAGTGGAATTAAAGAACAGCAGCATAGTTGTCATCGAATTCTTGTTGCTATGTGCTGTATTGACCATGCAGTCTGAACGCAAGACGAGGGAAGTGGTCTCCTCCTGGTCGAGCAACAACTGCGCTACTTGAGTGACAGGGGGCGGGGCTAGATCTGTGTGGAAAGCGCCATGGAGAGAGCGGGAGAGGAGAGAGACGACTCAAGTAGCGAAAGGAAAGTATAAAAACGGACGTTACACACGGCGGAATAGCGTATCATTTAACAAACCTAACGTTGAAATACCGTTATAGAAGGTAAAGTAAAAACCCAAACCGGTCCGTGCATCAATACCGGTATATAGTCAAATATGGTATACCGCCCAGCCCTAGTACTGAATATGTAAGATTGAATGAAGTCAGCATGAACCATTGTGGAAATGAAATGTGGATGAGATGAATGACCTCTTGTTGTTGTTGTTGTTGTTGACAACCACAGAATCCACCAGCCTCCGAGAATCTCCACTCCAGATGCTGTCTATATTCCTGGGAATCTTCACAACACTGTCCTATCAAAACTCCTCTTCACAACACTGTCCTATCAAAATTCCTCTTCAGATCACTGTCTTGTCAAAACTGCAGGTGAAATCTGTGATGACTCCGTCTCTGCACATTGTGACTTATCATTGATATTTAACTTAAATTGTATTTTATTTTACCAGTCCTTGTTTTGTGGGGTATTTGATGTGTATAGGTAATGAAGCTCATATCTGGGGTTGTAATTCTGCACCAGAGGAGAACAACCTAATTGCAGCCAGGCTTGTCATCATCAGCCAATACAGCAGGCCCAAGCTATGAGGGCTTTTCTCTTAGTCAGAAATTAATATGAAACAACAAACAATCTGAAATGCAAAAATACATTCATGTAGCACTTTATTTTGGTGATAGATTTTCAAAAGAGATAGCCCTTCATCTAAAATACTTAGATTATGTAAAGTCTGACTTGATGTTTGAATGCTTGCTATTAAATAACGTATTCTTACCAATCATGTTTGGCTCTATTCTGTCTATGAAGCTTCATGACACATGTATACATGATGTGTTAAACTAAACAGCTAACACAGGAGATATGAGTAGCATATAAAGTATGTACCACTGTCTGTCTGTCTGTCTCACCCTGCACTGTTTAGAGTTGAGCCTCCTCTGTCTGTCTGTCTGTCTGTCTGTCTGTCTGTCTGTCTGTCTGTCTGTCTGTCTGTCTGTCTGTCTGTCTGTCTGTCTGTCTGTCTGTCTGTCTGTCTGTCTGTCTGTCTGTCTGTCTAACCCTGTACTGTTTAGAGCTGACCACCCATCTTATGTCAAAGAGAGGGTTGCTTCTTCTGTTGTAGTCTAGTGGTAAATCACCACCTCTATAGCTATCATTCATTCCTGCCATAGAAATCCATTCATTAAAATTCATGAAATATAGAAAATACATTCATGAAAACTTTTATGTAATCTTTCATTCTTGAATTACATTACACTTTGACTCGTGTCTACTCTTGAAAAAAAAAAAGTATTTTTCAAATAGCTGTTATTTCATGGCCTGTTTGATTAAATTAAAGATGACATAAACGTTTGTTCACATTTGTGGGTCATGTTATTTTTCCTTTTGAATTTACTGAATCGTATTCACAATATCCAACTGATATTTATGTACTGCAGTGAACATAATGTGAAGGTATGTCTTCTCCATAAGAAAAGTATTTCTCAGTAAGAAAGATTCAAACAACAACAAGCTACAAGTAAGCAGTGTTTATTTCTCAAACGCACACAGAGCTCACAGGATACACTTCATAGGTTGTGTTTACACAAGCAGACCAATTCGGATCTTTTAACTAATTATTTTGCAAAAGAGCTGATCTGATTGGTCAAAAGACCAATTAGTGAATAAAAAGATCAGAATTGGGCTGCCTGTGTAAACACAGCTTTATAAACCCAAGCAGATGATCTAACACCTTATTGTTTCCCCACTTATACCCCACAATCTCAATGTAAAGTTTTATAGTCTAAACAACCTATAGTGCTTGGGCTCAACAACAAGGTCTAGAGGGAGAGAGGGCAGTCCTGCTCATAACAACAAGGCCTGGAGAGAGGGCAGTCCTGCTCATAACAACAAGGCCTGGAGAGAGAGAGGGCAGTCCTGCTCATAACAACAAGGCCTGGAGAGAGAGAGGGCAGTCCTGCTCATAACAACAAGGCCTGGAGAGAGAGAGGGCAGTCCTGCTCATAACAACAAGGCCTGGAGAGAGAGAGGGCAGTCCTGCTCATAACAACAAGGCCTGGAGAGAGGGCAGTCCTGCTCATAACAACAAGTTCTAGAGAGAGGGCAGTCCTGCTCATAACAACAAGGCCTGGAGAGAGAGAGGGCAGTCCTGCTCATAACAACAAGGCCTGGAGAGAGGGCAGTCCTGCTCATAACAACAAGGCCTGGAGAGAGGGCAGTCCTGCTCATAACAACAAGGCCTGGAGAGAGGGCAGTCCTGCTCATAACAACAAGGCCTGGAGAGAGGGCAGTCCTGCTCATAACAACAAGGCCTAGAGAGAGGGCAGTCCTGCTCATAACAACAAGGCCTGGAGACCTGCTCTCTGTACAATACAATCAGTAAATAATTGAAGTGCACTAATCTAACAAAGCAAAATAATAAAGGACAGGATTCCATAAATTAATTCAAGACATCACCACCATGATTCAATACAACATTAGCAACAAAAGAAACGAATAATGATTCTCCATAATCAATATACCAAAATGATTACTTGATCAACCCTGTGTGTCAAACCTGTATCCTTTGATGAGTCTGTACACTCTGTTATGAAGTTCTGGCCAAAGGAGAGGGTTTCCATTCTGGCTCTCGTGCTTTATTGCTGCATTACAAAGTAAACATCTGCAGTCTATATTATAGAATACATTGTCGTTGTCTGATGAAAACCTAGTAACTTTTTTTTGTTGCCCATTTTCATTTTTTATATGTATTGAAAGCAGTAACTTTCCTCAATGTAGGCGGAACATTTCATGACTCTAGGATCAAGAAAATGTATACAAAATAGCTTCTGAAGTTTCGAAATTGTATGTTCGTTAATGGTCAAATATGGCAGTTTTCCTGAGGAGTGTGTTTTGGAGATAAGAGGTTTTCGCCCGACAGCGACGATATGTGATACCGTGGCTTTCCTAAATAAAATGGGCACATCACCATATCCCTCTATAGCTGATGTCTACAGTTGAAAATAAGCGAAGGGGAAATATTTCCTCTTTGGGCGGCAGTTAGCCTAACCTAGAGGTTAGAGTGTTGTGCTAGCAACTGAAAGGTCGCTGGTTCGAATACCTGAGCCAACAAGGTGAAACATTTGTCGACGTGCCCTTGAGCAAGGCACTTAACCCTAATTTGCTTCAGGAGCGCTGTACTACTATGGCTGACCCTGTAGAACAACACATTACACTGCACCTATCTACTGTGTGTGACAATAACAACATTATTATTATTTGATTTAGAGCTGCTTCCCAACTCACAGGTGACGTCTGCAGCCAGATCCACCCCAACTTCTGTTAAAACATAGTTCAGAACCTAATTCCCATCCTTGCTATACGTTGTCATTAGTTTAAAGATCAATTTAAGCATCTCATCTCTGTCCACTGGGGTATTAGTGTTTGCAGATAGCCATGTGGGCATCATTTCAGTGATAAGACAGTGAATGAGCTCAGACAGATTTTGGTTTTTCTTGGCAACTTTGGTGAATCCTGACAACATTTTAAAACTGTTTGTCTCCACCAAGTAGCACAATACGTTTTCTAGAATGATTCTGAGAGGGATTGCATATTCAATCACACTCTGAGTTTCTTGAGTTTCCTGAGATTTGTAAGAAAACCCACCAGTATGCATGGCAATCACCTGGCAGCCATATACTTCAGTGCCACGAATTACTTGACGATGACAGGGATTTATAACCGGAGACCCAGAGGCTCCATTCAAGCAGAAGGTGTTATAGGTCAGCACATCACATTGCCCCTGCGTTATCTGCTCATTAAACTCTTTGTTCAACTTATTACCCTCAATGTTTTCTTTTATTATAATGATTGAGCGCTCGTTTTCTATTAGATGTTTTGTCTCAGCTGCCATTCTTTGTTCTACCGGTATTATGGTCGTGGAGTCCATCTTTTTAATCCCTCCATTTGGATGGCCAAAAATGTAGATCACACCTGTCTGAGGGACTGGGCCATACTTCTGAAGGAGACCTGGAGGAAACTTGATATATTTTGGTTTACTAAACTCCAGTATGGCATAGTCAACCAGACGCCCCCACCTATCAGATGGATATTGGAGGGCAACCACTTCTGGTTTAACATCTAACTTTAGCTCACCATTTCTAAGTGGGTTGTCCAAATGAAACGTGACAGTTGTGGCAACCGACAGTTTCGTTCCGGTCAATACACCTTCATCCTTAAACAAATGAGCATTTGTCAGGATGAAGTTATCGAACAGCAGGAAACCTGTGCCTTCAGTCAATTGCTTCCCATCAAATAATTCAACCTTACAGACTGAGGTGGTCACTTCTGCCAGCTCTGTTAACCTGTACACTTCAGTAAAACCCTCAGATTTCTTATCAAATTCCTTCCTCATCAACTCTATCACTTCAGACTCAGATTTTACCTGTGGATACCTACTCTTCATCTGATCTAGTAAACCTTTAAACTGGTCATGTAAGATCTGCTGAATTTCACTAGAACCTGGCATGGGAAAGTATTTCTTTTTCTTTTTTGCCTGTTTTTCTTGTTGCTCCTGTGTGTTTCCCATCGAGGGCTCCTCCTCTGATGTTGAACTTGGGTTGGAGTGAGAGGGTTGTGTGGTGTCACCTTCAGATTTTAAACTTTTGTCAGAAATCTTTGGTTTTGTGGTGCCACACACTTCTTTGTTTGTCGTTTTTTGAAGACTAATTTCAAATGTGCGATCTTTTAGGTTATTTACTACAGTGGACGTATCATTATTCAATAGTTGTTGTGGTACCTCACAGAGTGTAATTGTTTCTTCAAACACAATGTCTGAGAAGCGTCCATCTGTTTCCAGAGCTGACTTGACTGTATCCCCATATTTTGCATAGATACACAGAGGGGTAAATTGCTTTAATTTTTTGTTTTTAAGCAGATCCTTGGTTCTGGTGTTTTCCCCACCTGTTGTCTCAACACAGAAAGTGAGAAATGTTCCCTGTTCAAGTTCTATTCCCTGTTCAAATTCCCTTTTCCCATCTATGGGTGGTGTTTTTTTTGTAGAGAGAGCAGGGATTTTGAGTATCTCACCCTCATTAATTAAGAAACATGGAAAGTGCTCCGCTATGGCCCCTTTTTCATTCACAATGACAACTTCTCTCCTTTCCACATCATCAATTAGTTTACAGAATATCTCATTTCTTTTGAGAACTTCTAATATGGTGCCAGGTTCGGTACAGGTGATTTCCACTTTCTTTGTCGATTTTCCATAAAAAAAGTAGAATTTGTGACAGTGTTCTTCCTGTGGAGGAATTTATAAAGAATGTTACAATTCTTTATAAATATTCTGTTTGTCTGGTTAAATGATAATAAATCATGCCCCATAACGTTTCTGCATTCCGGGGATTCCTAGGGGTGTTAAAGCCTGCTTATCAAAACCTGATAGTCATTATCAATATACTAAACAAATACTTCATGATGGATTAGAAATGCGTTATTAACATTATACTGACGTTGTTATTATGAGGCTCAGGCGTTTCCATCATTGTGTTATTTGAAGCCATTTGATCTGACGATGGATCACTCTGGTGCTGAAGAATAACAGGAGTTTGACGTTGTAAGAAAAGACAGAACATGATTATGATATAGATGCACAAGACCAACAACATATTTATAATTCATATTAGTTATCCTGAACAACAGCTCTTGATCTTTGATCAAATAAAGTTAATACAGCATGTCAGAGCAGGTGAAATCGTCAAGGTATCTGACGTAAGTCAATGGCTCAGTGTTTGTTGTTGGCAGCTACAGCCTTCATGGGTAACACTTTCGTATAGTCTATCTGTAGAGGTTCAACAATAGATCATTCATGTTCTGCTGTTGTGTTCCCCTGCACATCGTCATGCCCAACCGGTTTCAGTCTATTCAATTGAAATAGCTTCCATACTTCTCGTCACAGACCTAAAATAGAATAATCATGCTAGATCACCTTCCTAAGCATGATGAATCATGAAGTCACCTGAAACAGGTGCTAGAAACTGAGCTTTAGCCCTCACTGTTAATACAGCCAAAGACAGTCATAACTAAGACAGTTCTCTGTTAGCATTTCCCATAGGAAAACATTTTTTGCCACCATGCTAATGCTATCGTTCCTGGATAGCTACGATGGCAGCACAGACAAAGAACATTCCTTAGCTAAGAATATGTGCATGTGCACAGGGGTTAAAAAAAGAGCGGGGAGCACCCAACAGGATTCAACATGAATTCATGGTCTCAACTAAAAGGACCCCTCCCCCCAACAGGATTCAACATGAATTCATGAACTCAACTAAACAAAGTTTACAGTTTGAACAAAAAAACACACAACCACATAACAATTATAACATGGGTTCTCACTACATCAGTAGACTAGTTTTCACTTGTCATGACAGGTCAAATGTGATTTGAATGGGGACACATTTTGGATTCTCTCTTTCCCTTTGTTTTAGAACATTTAGTCAAACACACTTTCCTCCCTGTACATGTTTCATATTATCATGGTTTACTCTCACAAAAAAATTAAAATACATAAACACTAACAACACCAACCTGTACCTGTACCTTTCCCTTCTCATTGTATCTTTATCATAGAAACCTCACAGCCTACGATAACAGGCCTACTGTCAGTGACAATGTAGACTAGTTCACCTCACAGCCTACGATAACAGTCCTACTGTCAGTGACAATGTAGAGCCAGTTATAAAAATTTTTTTGGGGTGGGGGATGGATCAGCTTAATATTGCAGATAGATTGTATCTTCTATCAATGTAATTGTCTGCATCGCTTCCAATCCCCCATGTTTTTTATATATATACTCCCCTTTATTACTTTTCAACCCCGCCATCCTTTCCCTACTTGGGGTAAATTAGTGAACAACAATGCCCAGGCCTCTACTTCCGGTCTATACTTACTATCTACACCTTATGGACACAGTTAATTTTACAATAATTCTATTATATATATATATAATTTTGTATTTTTTTTTGCTCCTGAACTTCTTCTACTATCAACCTCTCCGATCATTTTCATGATGTCCTTCCGGTTTGCTTCTATATGCCATATCTTTCGAACTGTGCTCTTTCCCAAAAGCTCCCAACATACAACCTATATACTTATTATGGACACAGTATGCTTACATTATTAGCTATCTTTGTTATTATTTGTTGTTATTTGTTATTAGTCCCATCCTTCAACTCTATTCAATACCTCCCATCTATGTCTTAACACCATCCATATTGGATTTCTATTTGCCATATATATTTCAACCGTACTGTGATGTTTTACAAAAGTTCTGAACCTTTCTATTCTCATTGCTTCTATAGATTGTGAATTAAAAATAAACATTTTTCCTAAAAGTATTATTATGTTATTGATCGATTGACTATGACTTTTCAGATCACCCAGTACTGCTATCTGCAGGGTTAGCTCCAGGTAAATATTGCAATCCTTCAGCCATTCCTGGACCTGTGACCAAAAACAAGCTACAAATGGACAGTACCAAAACAAATCTATCTAATGATTCTGTCTCTTCACTGCAAAATCTGCAGAGCTGGGAAGATTGTATCCCCCATATAAATAACATTATATTGGTAGCAAGAATTTTATATAATAATTTAAATTGAAAGATTCAAATTTTTGAATCCGGTGTCGTTTTGCGTGTCAGTTCATAAACACTATGCCATGGGATCGGTACGTCAAAGATCTCTTCCCAACTATTTTGCAATCTATATGGGACGGCTGTCAATCCTTTGGTCCTTAAGTGAAACTGATATACTTTTTTATTTATCACAGTTTTCCTTAACCAATTATGTTCTTTAATGCAAGGCCGACAGACAAGTTCCTTACTTTCTCCCCCTTCCACTTTCCTCTTCCACTTTTGCGGTAAGGCTGCATTTATTTGGTTGTAATTTTGGGTAGAGCAGACATTTCCATATGTTTTTGTTAGCTGCATGTGCGACATAACTCCACCAGTCCTACCGATGATATCATTTACGAAGATTATACCTTTTTTAAACATTCTGTCAAAAAATAAAGGTTTTTTGTCAAATAGTATATTTGAATTTAACCACAATATTTGTTGCATTATTTGTTCTGTCGTTTCTGGAGGATTCAATTGAAATTGCAACATAGCCTGTTTGTTAATGTTCTATTCAAAAGTATTATATAAATGTTTAGTAACCTACCTGTGTTACTGCGTTGTAGTGTGTTGTAGTGCAGCTTACATAAGATAACGAACATGAAGATTAAAAGATAAACACATTAACTTATTAACTTACATTGCTGTCAAGAGGCTCTGGTTTCACCTTGGCTGCCATTGGACCTGTGAAATCATTAATCAACAAATATTATTTAATATTTTACGATTGATAATAACAGGTCGATTTTTTTATAAAGAACAAAATACAACAAGATAAACCAGTACCTTTCTTCTCTCTTTCAATGAGTTAAATTGAATGACTCCAACTAGTTGCAAAGTAAATTGTGATTGTAGATTGTCTACAACTATGGCATCCATTTACATGTATAGGTTTATTTATTCTGCAATTAGAAGTGACTGGCACAAACAAGTGAAAACAATTATTTCAAGAAAGGAATTGATTGATAAACAGAGGCCTGCGATGACCATCATAGTGGGACCAGCATCACCACAATGCCAAAGACTTGAGAGTTTGCTTTCTTCAAACTAGGAGTGCTACGTTGTTCTAATTCTGATTCTGGTGTTTCTTTATTGAAGTCAAGCTCAACTTCTGTTGACCATTCATGTAATGCTGTTGTGTTCACCTGATGTACAGACCACTGATGTTCTACTGTTGTGGTTCATGATGATGATACTGTCTTGGTGTTTGAAGAAGAGAAAGCCCAGTGAGCAAGGTTGGTTAAGAGTTATCTTTTCAACCAAAAAGGTGTATTTTCAATGTCTTGTGGACATACTGAGGACTCCTTTTACTTTTGTGCTCTCGTTTCTGAAACGACGGATCAGGATGATGGATCAGGATGATGGATCAGGAAAGTAGATCAGGATGGTGGATCAGGATGGTGGTTCAGGATGGTGGGTCAGGATGGTGGGTCAGGATGGTAGGTCAGGGCGGTGGATCGGGATGGTGGATCGGGATGGTGGGTCAGGATGGTGGATCAGGATGGTGGGTCAGGATGGTGGGTCAGGATGGTAGTTCAGGCTGGTGGATCAGGATGGTGGGTCAGGATGGTGGGTCAGGACGGTGGATCAGGATGGTGGGTCAGGATGGTGGGTCAGGATGGTGGATCAGGATAGTAAGTCAGGATGGTGGGTCAGGATGGTGGGTCAGGATGGTGGATCAGGATGGTGGGTCAGGATGGTGGGTCAGGATGGTGTGTCAGGATGGTGGATCAGGACGGTGGGTCAGGATGGTGGATCAGGATGGTGGGTCAGGATAGTGGGTCAGGATGGTGGATCAGGATGGTGGGTCAGGATCGTAGGACAGGATGGTGGATCAGGATGGTGGGTCAGGATGGTGTGTCAGGATGGTGTGTCAGGATGGTGGATCAGGATGGTGGGTCAGGATGGTGGATCAGGATAGTGGGTCAGGGCGGTGGATCAGGATGGTGGGTCAGGATGGTGTGTCAGGATGGTGGATCAGGATGGTGGGTCAGGATGGTAGGTCAGGGCGGTGGATCAGGAAGGTGGATCAGGATGGTGGGTCAGGATGGTGGGTCAGGATGGTGGGTCAGGATGGTGTGTCAGGATGGTGGATCAGGATGGTGGGTCAGGATGGTGGATCAGGATGGTGGGTCAGGATGGTAGGTCAGGGCGGTGGATCAGGAAGGTGATCAGGATGGTGGATCAGGATGGTGGGTCAGGATGGTGGGTCAGGATGGTGGATCAGGATGGTAGGTCAGGATGGTGGGTCAGGATGGTGGATCAGGATGGTAGGGCAGGATGGTGGGTCAGGATGGTGGGTCAGGATGGTGGATCAGGATGGTAGGTCAGGATGGTGGATCAGGATTGTGGGTCAGGATGGTGGGTCAGGATGGTGGATCAGGATGGTGGGTCAGAATGGTGGGTCAGGATGGTGGATCAGAAATGTGGATCAGGATGGTGGGTCAGGATGGTGGATCAGGATGGTGGATCAGGATGGTGGGTCAGGATGGTGGATCAGGATGGTGGGTCAGGATGGTGGATCAGGAAGGTGGGTCAGGATGGTGGATCAGGATGGTGGATCAGGATGGTGGGTCAGGATGGTGGATCAGGGTGGTGGGTCAGGATGGTGTATCAGGATGGTGGATCAGGATGGTGTGTCAGGATGGTGGATCAAGATGGTGGGTCAGGATGGTGGATCAGGATGGTGGGTCAGGATGGTGGATCAGGATGGTGGATCAGGATGGTGTGTCAGGATGGTGGATCAAGATGGTGGGTCAGGATGGTGGATCAGGATGGTGGGTCAGGATGGTGGGTCAGGATGGTGGATCAGGACGGTGGGTCAGGATGGTAGGTCAGGATGGTGGATCTGGATGGTGTTTCAGGATGGTTGATCAGGATGGTTGGTCAGGATGGTGGGTCAGGATGGTGGATCAGGATGGTGTGTCAGGATGGTGTGTCAGGATGGTGGATCAGGATGGTGGGTCAGGATGGTGGGTCAGGATGGTGGATCAGGATGGTAGGTCAGGATGGTGGGTCAGGATGTTGGATCAGGATGGTAGGCCAGGATGGTGGGTCAGGATGGTGGATCAGGATGGTAGGTCAGGATGGTGGATCAGGATGGTGGGTCAGGATGGTGGATCAGGATGGTGGGTCAGAATGGTGGGTCAGGATGGTGGATCAGAAAGGTGGATCAGGATGGTGGGTCAGGATGGTGGATCAGGATGGTGGGTCAGGATGGTGGATCAGGATGGTGGATCAGGATGGTGGATCAGGATGGTGGGTCAGAATGGTGGGTCAGGATGGTGGATCAGAAAGGTGGATCAGGATGGTGGGTCAGGATGGTGGATCAGGATGGTGGGTCAGGATGGTGGATCAGGATTGTGGATCAGGATGGTGGATCAGGATGGTGGATCAGGATGGTGGGTCAGGATGGTGGATCAGGATGGTGGGTCAGGATGGTGGATCAGGATGGTGGGTCAGGATGGTGGATCAGGATGGTGGATCAGGATGGTGGGTCAGGATGGTGGATCAGGGTGGTGGGTCAGGATGGTGGATCAGGATGGTGGATCAGGATGGTGTGTCAGGATGGTGGATCAGGATGGTGGGTCAGGATGGTGGATCAGGATGGTGGGTCAGGATGGTGGATCAGGATGGTGGATCAGGATGGTGTGTCAGGATGGTGGATCAGGATGGTGGGTCAGGATGGTGGATCAGGATGGTGGGTCAGGATGGTGGGTCAGGATGGTGGATCAGGACGGTGGGTCAGGATGGTAGGTCAGGATGGTGGATCTGGATGGTGTTTCAGGATGGTTGATCAGGATGGTTGGTCAGGATGGTGGGTCAGGATGGTGGATCAGGATGGTGTGTCAGGATGGTGTGTCAGGATGGTGGATCAGGATGGTGGGTCAGGATGGTGGGTCAGGATGGTGGATCAGGATGGTAGGTCAGGATGGTGGGTCAGGATGTTGGATCAGGATGGTAGGGCAGGATGGTGGGTCAGGATGGTGGGTCAGGATGGTGGATCAGGATGGTGGATCAGGATGGTGGGTCAGAATGGTGGGTCAGGATGGTGGATCAGAAAGGTGGATCAGGATGGTGGGTCAGGATGGTGGATCAGGATGGTGGGTCAGGATGGTGGATCAGGGTGGTGGGTCAGGATGGTGGATCAGGATGGTGGGTCAGGATGGTGTGTCAGGATGGTGGACCAGGATGGTGGGTCAGGATGGTGGATCAGGATGGTGGGTCAGGATGGTGGGTCAGGATGGTGGATCAGGACGGTGGGTCAGGATGGTAGGTCAGGATGGTGGATCAGGATGGTGTTTCAGGATGGTGGATCAGGATGGTTGGTCAGGATGGTGGGTCAGGATGGTGGATCAGGATTGTGTGTCAGGATGGTGTGTCAGGATGGTGGATCAGGATGGTGGGTCAGGATGGTAGGTCAGAATGGTGGATCAGGATGGTGGGTCAGGATGGTGGATCAGGATGGTAGGTCACGGCGGTGGATCAGGATGGTGGGTCAGGATGGTGAATCAGGAAGGTGAATCAGGAAGGTGGGTCAGGATGGTGGATCAGGATGGTGGGTCAGGATGGTGGATCAGGATGGTGGGTCGGGATGGTGGGTCAGGATGGTGGATCAGGATGGTGGGTCAGGATGGTGGATCAGGATGGTGGATCGGGATGGTGGGTCAGGATGGTGGATCAGGATGGTGGGTCAGGATGGTGGATCAGGATGGTGGGTCAGGATGGTAGGTCAGGATGGTGGGTCAGGATGGTGGATCAGGATGGTAGATCAAGATGGTAGGTCAGGATGGTGGATCATGATGGTGGGTCAGGATGGTGGATCAGGATGGTGGATCAGGATGGTGGGTCAGGACGGTAGGTCAGGACGGTGGGTCAGGATGATGGGTCAGGATGGTGGATCAAGATGGTAGGTCAGGATGGTGGATCAGGATGGTGGATCAGGATGGTGGATCAAGACGGTGGGTCAGGATAGTGGGTCAGGATGGTGGATCAAGATGGTGGATCAGGATGGTGGATCAGGATGGTGGATCAGGACGGTGGGTCAGGATGGTGGGTCAGGATGGTGGGTCAGGATGGTGGATCAGGATGGTGGGTCAGGACGGTAGGTCAGGACGGTGGGTCAGGATGATGGGTCAGGATGGTGGATCAAGATGGTAGGTCAGGATGGTGGATCAGGATGGTGGATCAGGATGGTGGATCAAGACGGTGGGTCAGGATAGTGGGTCAGGATGGTGGATCAAGATGGTGGATCAGGATGGTGGATCAGGATGGTGGATCAGGACGGTGGGTCAGGATGGTGGGTCAGGATGGTGGGTCAGGATGGTGGGTCAGGATGGTCGTCTACTCATGGGTTCTCACTACATCAGTAGACTAGTTTTCACTTGTCATGACAGGTCAAATGTGATTTGAATGGGGACCACATTTTGGATTCTCTCTTTCCCTTTGTTTTAGAACATTTAGTCAAACACACTTTCCTCCCTGTACATGTTTCATATTATCATGGTTTACTCTCACAAAAAAATTAAAATACATAAACACTAACAACACCAACCTGTACCTGTACCTTTCCCTTCTCATTGTATCTTTATCATAGAAACCTCACAGCCTACGATAACAGGCCTACTGTCAGTGACAATGTAGACTAGTTCACCTCACAGCCTACGATAACAGTCCTACTGTCAGTGACAATGTAGAGCCTGTTTGTTAATGTTCTATTCAAAAGTATTATGTAAATGTTTAGTAACCTACCTGTGTTACTGCGTTGGTTGATCTGAGACCTGTGTTGAAAGAGGAAGTTGTGGCAGTGATCATTGCTTTCATAGCTGTACGTACGTATGTATGTTTTATACCTGCGCAATGATACATATTATTAGACACACCCTGTGGAAAGGTACTGGCTAAACCAAGGTCAACATTTGTTGTTAGCAACTACTGCCTTCATTACTAACACTTTATGATAGACTATCAACTGGACATCCTCATGCCAACCTTTCCCTTCTCATTTTATTTTTATAATAGAAACCTCACAGCCTACGATAACAGTCCTACTGTCAGTGACAATGTAGAGCCTGTTATAAAAAAGGCCGACAGACAAGTTCCTTACTTTCTCCCCCTTCCACTTTCCTCTTCCACTTTTGCGGTAAGGCTGCAATTATTTGGTTGTAATTTTGGGTAGAGCAGACATTTCCATATGTTTTTGTTAGCTGCATGTGCGACATAACTCCACCAGTCCTACCTATGATATCATTTACGAAGATTATACCTTTTTTAAACATTCTGTCAAAAAATAAAGGTTTTTTGTCAAATAGTATATTTGAATTTAACCACAATATTTGTTGCATTATTTGTTCTGTCGTTTCTGGAGGATTCAATTGAAATTGCAACATAGCCTGTTTGTTAATGTTCTATTCAAAAGTATTATATAAATGTTTAGTAACCTACCTGTGTTACTGCGTTGGTTGATCTGAGACCTGTGTTGAAAGAGGAAGTTCTGTCAGTGATCATTGCTTTCATAGCTGTACGTATTTGCATAAGTACGTATGTTTTTACACATGCGCAATGTTGAATATTAAAAGACACACCCAGTGGAAAGGTACTGGTTAAACCAGGTGCTTTCCCAAAGGACGGGTTCAAAGAAAGCCATTCAACAGAATCCAGAGAGCTGGTTCAGGATTATGATAATTCTATTGTCTTGGTGTTTGAGGAAGAGAAATCCCATCAAAATTGGTTTTACACAGCCGGCCCTGACTGGGAGACCCATGGAGTGGTGCATAATTGGCCCAGCATCGTCCGGGTTAGGGGAGGGTTTGGCCAGCTGGGATGTCTTTGTCCCATCGTGCTCTAGCGACTCCTTGTGGCGGGCTGGGCGCCTGCAAGCTGACTTCGGTCGTCAGTTGGACAGTGTTTCCTCCGACATATTGGTGCGGCTTGCTTCCGGGTCAAGCGAGCAGTGTGTCAAGAAGCAGTGCAGCTTGGCAGAGTCGTGTTTCGGACGACGCATGGCTCTCCACCTTCGACTCTCCCTATCTACCTGGCCGGCCGGCCGACTGGCAAATGTCTTAAGTCGACAGCAAATTTGTACTTTACATGGGTTACGCTTTTAAGCAAATGTAAATTGAGCAGAGACTATTTTATTTTTATAGTGAGAATAAGATAATCAACTTTTGTGATACTGCATGTGTGTGTGCCTGACTGTGTGTGTGTCTCTGTCTGCATACCTACCTGACTGTGTGTGTCTCTGTCTGCATACCTACCTGACTGTGTGTGTCTCTGTCTGCATACCTACCTGACTGTGTGTGTTTCTCTGTCTGCATACCTACCTGACTGTGTGTGTTTCTCTGTCTGCATACCTACCTGACTGTGTGTGTTTCTCTGTCTGCATACCTACCTGACTGTGTGTGTGTTTCTCTGTCTGCATACCTAATTCCAGTCTGAGGTCCTGAGCGCTCTGGAGCAGGTTTTCATCAAGGATCTCTCTGTACTTTGCTCTGTTCATCTTTCTCTCGATCCTGACTAGTCTCCCAGTCCCTGCCGCTGAAAAACATCCCCACAGCATAATGCTGCTACCACCATGCTTCACCATAGGGATGGTGCCAGATTTCCTCCAGACGTGACGCTTGGCATTCAGGCCAAAGAGTTCAGTCTTGGTTTCATCAGACCAGAGAATCTTGTTTCTCATGGTCTGAGAGTCTTTAGGGGCCTTTTGGCAAACTCCAAGCGGGCTGTCATGTGCCTTTTACTGAGGAGTGGCTTCCGTCTGGCCACTCTACCATAAGGGCCTGACTGGTGGAGTGCTGCAGAGATGGTTGTCCTTCTGGAAGTTTCTCCCATCTCCACAGAGGAACTCTGGAGCTCTGTCAGAGTGACCATCGGGTTCTTGGTCACCTCCCTGACCAAGGCCCTTCTCCCCTGATTGCTCAGTTTGGCTGGGCGGCCAGCTCTTGGCGGTTCCAAACTTATTTGATTTAAGAATGATGGAGGCCACTGTGTTCTTGGTGATCTTTTATTATGCTTTTAATTTTAAATTTTAAATTTAGGGGTTAGAAGGGTTACTTTTATACTATCCCAGGTATTCCTTAAAGAGTTTGGGTGGCGATCCACCTGCCGTGAATGACGGGTCGCATACTGCATGATTTATGTTCAAAAAAATGTTTTATGGAACTTGGTGGAGCGCTGCAGAGATGCGTCTCTCCAACAGCACCCTGGAGAGGCACGCTGGGAATAGACAAGCAAAATATTTTGCGCCCCTGCCTTTGATAAAGTGAGAACTGCTTATCAAAGGGCGGCATCAGCGCTCACCTTAAAAAGCCCATACGCCACTGGTTGAGAGAAGTTGTCATTGTTTCGGGGCAGAATTATGTGAGGGTTTAATGTGTTGTTGTTGAAGGTGCGTCTTGGTCAGTTTAGCTCAGAAAATGGCGCCTTCGTCAATCAGGATTAGCCTACTGCTGGCCTAATCATGCCAAATGAGTGAGCCGGCGTGTTATCAACTTTGCTGAGCTTTTGAGGCTTTTTTTTACAGTCTATGGCAAGAGGAAACTGCAGACACGGTGATCTGAGCTATCTGATTGGCCAACAGTAGGCCTATAGATGCACTTGATTTGCTCTCTGGACCTTCCGGGTAGGCTGGGTGTCCTACCGTCAGACACATGAAATGGTTCAAAATGGGAACACTTTGCTGAATCAAGTGCACCTACCGTTAACAGCACGAAACGAATCAATAAAAATAGGAACACAAGGCTTTATCAAATATTTGTATAACTAAACCATGATGGACTACAGCCTGTCGTTTCCAATGGGAACAAATGAGTCCTAGTGGGCAGAACAAGCAAGGAGATGGGCAGAGCCAAGCACGGGAGCAAGATCCTATTGGCGTGTTCTAGAATGCATCTGCAAATTTCGTTAGGGAACGCCTACTCTGTGAAGTGCGCATGTGCAATAACTCAAATCGCCTTTGCGGTCCTAAACAACGCGATTTTTGAAAACTTTAGCAAAAGGTAAAATCTACAAAACGTAGCCCACTCTGTTCATAACATATTCTAGTTTTGGGAACAGAAAACTGTATTGAGATCAAATGTTTCATCAATGAGAAAGTTTGCAGAATTTCGGCCAAAATCCATCTCGTTCCATCTTCTCCCACTGCCGGCCAAATAGGGTATAGAAGAAACTCTAACAGGATGCTTCACATTTATACATCTGGTGAAATATATGTCTCATTGTTCTATCTGTGGCTTTATCATTGGGTTTTTTACAGAAATGTTTGGTGATCGACTAGGAATGGCTTAGAGATCGACCAGCCGATGACCACTGGTACACAGCATAGTAATAAATAATGATGACAATGTTGACATTTCAGATCATACACTGAACAGAAATATAAACGCAACATGCAACAATTTCACAGATTTTACTGAGTTACAGTTCATATGAGGAATTCAGTCAATTTAAATAAATTAATTAGGCCCTAATCTATGGATATTACATGCCTGGGAATACAGATATGCATCTGTTGGTCACAGATACAAAAACAAATTAAAATACGGGCGTGGATCAGAAAACACCACCATTTGCCTCATGCAGCGCGACACATCTCCTTCGCATAGAGTTGATCAGGCTGTTGATTGTGGCCTGTGGAATGTTGTCCCACTCCTCTTCAAGGGTGCGAAGTTGCTGGAAATTGGCGGGAACTGGAACACGCTGTCGTACACGTCGATCCAGAGCATCCCAAACATGCTCAATGGGTGACATGTCTGGTGAGTATGCAGGCCATGAAAGAACTGGGACATTTTCAGCTTCCAGGAACTGTGTACAGATCCTTGCGACATGGGGCAGTGCATTATCATGCTGAAACATGAGGTGATGGTGGCGGATGAATGGCACGACAATGGGCCTCAGGATCTCGTCACGGTATCTCTGCATTGAAATTGCCATTGATAAAATGCAATTGTGTTTGTTGTCCATAGCTTATGCCTGCCCATACCATAACCCCACCGCCACCATGGGGCACTCTCACAACGTTGACATCAGCAAACTGCTCGCTCACACGTCTGCCATACACGCTGTCTGCCATCTACCTGGTACAGTTGAAACCGGGATGAATCCGTGAAGAGCACACTTGTCCAGAGTGCCAGCGGCCATCGAAGGTGATTATTTGCCCACTGAAGTCGGTTACGACGCTGAACTGCAGTCAGGTCAAGACCCTGGTGAGGATGACGAGCATGCAGATGGGCTTCCCTGAGACGGTGTCTGACAGTTTGTGCAGAAAGTCTTTGGTTGTGCAAACCCACAGTTTCATCAGCTGTCCGGGTGGCTGGTCTCAGACGATCCCGCAGGTGAAGAAGCTGGATGTGGAGGTCCTGGGCTGGCGTGGTTACACGTGGTCCGCGGTTGTGAGGACGGTTGGAAGTACTGCCAAATTCTCTATAACGACGGAGGCGGCTTATGGTAGATAAATTAAATTCTCTGGCAACAGCTCTGGTGGACATTCATGCAATAAGCATGCCAATTGCACGCTCCCTCAAAACTTGAGACATCTGTGGCATTGTGTTGTGTGACAAAACTGCACATTTTAGAGTTGCCTTTTATTACCCCCAGCACAAGGTGCACCTGTGTAATGATCATGATGTTTAATCAGCTTCTTGATATGCCACACCTTTCAGGTGGATAGATTATCTTGGCAAAGGAGAAATGCTCACTAACAGGGATGTAAACAAATTTGTGTACAACATTTGAGAGAAATAAGCTTTTTGTGCGTATGGAACATTGCTGGGATCTTTTATTTCAGCTCATGAAACATGGGACCAACACTTTACATGTTACGTTTATATTTTTGTTCAGTGTACATACACCATACTTTATTATGGCTATACTGTACATGGCCTACCTTTCACCATACTTTATTATGGCTATACATGGCCTACCTTTCACCATACTTTATTATGACTATACTGTACATGGCCTTTCACCATACTTTATTATGACTATACTGTACATGGCCTTTCACCATACTTTCTCTCAATGCATTACGTGTGCAACATTGTAACTGATAAAATGAAGACTGCATCAACTTTGTAACTGACTGCATCAGACTTCCTAAAGAAACATCTAGAGAAGACGACATAGCAACTGTGAAGTAGGATTTTCGATTGGTGCATAAATCGAAGTGGGTGCGGCTTCACTGCGTCGCAGTAAAATATCTATTTTACTTTCAGTTTCATCTCACCGTTTGCGACTGTCCGTTTTGGTGCAGTTTGATATATTTTTCAGCATTTGGAAAGACTTGGGAAAATAAATCATGAAAACGGTTTTGTCCGTAGTTGCTTTCTGCGTCGTGTTGGTGAACATAAACGCAAAAGAATGTAAGTAAAGTAAAACTATGACTTGGTCTTTATGATTAATTCGCCTGTTGATGGGATTGTCTTGTGTACGAACTTCATTTGAAAGGCCTCACCCACGACGTTCGTGAAAACAATTATATATTTCCTTAACTTATGTCTTAAGTCGACAGCAAATTTGTACTTTACATGGGTTACGCTTTTAAGCAAATGTAAATTGAGCAGAGATGACTATTTTATTTTTATAGTGAGAATAAGATAATCAACTTTTGTGATACTGCGTGTGTGTGTGTGTGTGTGTGTGTGTGTGTGCCTGACTGTGTACCATTCCCTCCTCCCCCCTGTAGCTCCTCCCAAGGTGCAGGTGTACAGCCGTAACCCAGGGGATTATGGGAAGGACAACACCCTGATCTGTCACGTGAGTGGCTTCCACCCCCCTGACATCAGCATCCAGCTCCTGCAGAACGGCGTGGAGATCCCCAACGCCAAGCAGACAGACCTGGCCTTCGAACAGGGCTGGCAGTTCCACCTCACCAAGAGTGTTGCCTTCACACCAGCCAGCGGAGAGGAGTACACCTGCAGAGTCCGCCACCTGAAAAATCTGAAGACCTACACCTGGGGTGAGTTACTAGTATAGTTAGTAGTTAGAGGAGTACACCTGGGGTGAGTTACTAGTATAGTTAGTAGTTAGAGGAGTACACCTGGGGTGAGTTACTAGTATAGTTAGTAGTTAGAGGAGTACACCTGGGGTGAGTTACTAGTATAGTTAGTAGTTAGAGGAGTACACCTGGGGTGAGTTACTAGTATAGTTAGTAGTTAGAGGAGTACACCTGGGGTGAGTTACTAGTATAGTTAGTAGTTAGAGGAGTACACCTCGGGTGAGTTACTAGTATAGTTAGTAGTTAGAGGAGTACACCTGGGGTGAGTTACTAGTATAGTTAGTAGTTAGAGGAGTACACCTGGGGTGAGTTACTAGTATAGTTAGTAGTTAGAGGAGTACACCTGGGGTGAGTTACTAGTATAGTTAGTAGTTAGAGGAGTACACCTGGGGTGAGTTACTAGTGTAGTTAGTAGTTAGAGGAGTACACCTGGGGTGAGTTACTAGTATAGTTAGTAGTTAGAGGAGTACACCTGGGGTGAGTTTCTAGTATAGTTAGTAGTTAGAGGAGTACACCTTGGGTGAGTTACTAGTATAGTTAGTAGTTAGAGGAGTACACCTGGGGTGAGTTACTAGTATAGTTAGTAGTTAGAGGAGTACACCTGGGGTGAGTTACTAGTGTAGTTAGTAGTTAGAGGAGTACACCTGGGGTGAGTTACTAGTATAGTTAGTAGTTAGAGGAGTACACCTGGGGTGAGTTACTAGTATAGTTAGTAGTTAGAGGAGTACACCTGGGGTGAGTTACTAGTGTAGTTAGTAGTTAGAGGAGTACACCTGGGGTGAGTTACTAGTATAGTTAGTAGTTAGAGGAGTACACCTGGGGTGAGTTACTAGTATAGTTAGTAGTTAGAGGAGTACACCTGGGGTGAGTTACTAGTATAGTTAGTAGTTAGAGGAGTACACCTGGGGTGAGTTACTAGTATAGTTAGTAGTTAGAGGAGTACACCTGGGGTGAGTTACTAGTATAGTTAGTAGTTAGAGGAGTACACCTGGGGTGAGTTACTAGTATAGTTAGTAGTTAGAGGAGTACACCTGGGGTGAGTTACTAGTATAGTTAGTAGTTAGAGGAGTACACCTGGGGTGAGTTACTAGTATAGTTAAGCAATAAGGCACCTCAGGGGTTTGTGGTATATGGCCAATATATCACGGCTAAGGGTTGTTTGTTGTGTTGTGCCTGGATACAACCCTTAGCCGTGGTATATTGGCCATATCCCACAAACCCCTGAGGTGCCTTATTGCTATTATAAACTGGTTACTAACGTAATTAGAGAATTAAAAATACATGTTTTGTCATACCCGTGGTATACGGTCTGATATACCATGGCTGTAAGCCAATCAGCATTCAGGGCTCGAACCACCCAGTTTAGACCGTATACCATGGGTATGACAAAACATATTTTTTCTCTGTTCTAATTACATTGGTAACCAGTTTATAATAGCAATAAGGCACCTCTGGGGTTTGTGGTATATGGGCAATTTACCACGGCTAAGGGCTGTGTCCAGGCACTCTGCGTTGCGTCGTGCTTAAGAACAGCCCTTAGCAGTGGTATATTGGCCATATACCACATCCCCTCGTGCCTTATTTCTTAAATATACCACGGCTGTCACCCAGTTTATAATTAGTATTTAGTAGCAGTTAGTAGTTAGTGTACACCTGCAGAGTCCCTCACCCGAAGAACCTCAAGACCAAACCTGGGGTGAGCGCGCACACATACACACTGCAACGTTCCAAACCTGGGGTGACCCCCCCCCACTGCTAAGTTTCCTCTTTCAGAATCTGACTTCAGTGTGTGTGGGGGGTCTTGTAAGTGTGTGTGTGTGTGTGTGTGTGTGTGTGAGTGAGAGTTAATCATAATATATATATATATATACAGTGGGGAGAACAAGTATTTGATACACTGCCGATTTTGCAGGTTTTCCTACTTACAAAGCATGTAGAGGTCTGTAATTTTTATCATAGGTACACTTCATCTGTGAGAGACGGAATCTAAAACAAAAATCCAGAAAATCACATTGTATGATTTTTAAGTAATTCATTTGCATTTTATTGCATGACATAAGTATTTGATCACCTACCAACCGGTAAGAATTCCGGCTCTCACAGACCTGTTAGTTTTTCTTTAAGAAGCCCTCCTGTTCTCCACTCATTACCTGTATTAACTGCACCTGTTTGAACTCGTTACCTGTATAAAAGACACCTGTCCACACACTCAATCAAACAGACTCCAACCTCTCCACAATGGCCAAGACCAGAGAGCTGTGTAAGGACATCAGGGATAAAATTGTAGACCTGCACAAGGCTGGGATGGGCTACAGGACAATAGGCAAGCAGCTTGGTGAGAAGGCAACAACTGTTGGCGCAATTATTAGAAAATGGAAGAAGTTCAAGATGACGGTCAATCATCCTCGGTCTGGGGCTCCATGCAAGATCTCACCTCGTGGGGCATCAATGATCATGAGGATGGTGAGGGATCAGCCCAGAACTACACGGCAGGACCTGGTCAATGACCTGAAGAGAGCTGGGACCACAGTCTCAAAGAAAACCATTAGTAACACACTACGCCGTCATGGATTAAAATCCTGCAGCGCACGCAAGGTCCCCCTGCTCAAGCCATCGCATGTCCAGGCCCGTCTGAAGTTTGCCAATGACCATCTGGATGATCCAGAGGAGGAATGGGAGAAGGTCATGTGGTCTGATGAGACAATAATAGAGCTTTTTGGTCTAAACTCCACTCGCCGTGTTTGGAGGAAGAAGAAGGATGAGTACAACTCCAACAACACCATCCCAACCGTGAAACATGGAGGTGGAAACATAATTCTTTGGGGATGCTTTTCTGCAAAGGGGACAGGACTACTGCACCGTATTGAGGGGAGGATGGATGGGGCCATGTATCGCGAGATCTTGGCCAACAACCTCCTCCCCTCAATAAGAGCATTGAAGATGGGTCGTGGCTGGGTCTTCCAGCATGACAACAACCCTAAACACACAGCCAGGGCAACTAAGAAGTGGCTCCGTAAGAAGCATCTCAAGGTCCTGGAGTGGCGTAGCCAGTCTCCAGACCTGAACCCAATAGAACATCTTTGGAGGGAGCTGAAAGTCCGTATTGCCCGGCGACAGCCCCGAAACCTAAAGGATCTGGAGAAGGTCTGTATGGAGGAGAGGGCCAAAATCCTCTCTGCAGTGTGTGCAAACCTGGTCAAGACCTACAGGAAACGTATGATCTCTGTAATTGCAAACAAAGGTTTCTGTACCAAATATTAAGTTCTGCTTTTCTGATGTATCAAATACTTATGTCATGCAATAAAATGCAAATTAATTACTTAAAAATCATACAATGTGATTTTCTGGATTTTTGTTTTAGATTCCGTCTCTCACAGTTGAAGTGTACCTATGATAAAAATTACAGACCTCTACATGCTTTGTATGTAGGAAAACCTGCAAAATCGGCAGTGTATCAAATACTTGTTCTCCCCACTGTATATATATATATATATATATATATATATATATATATATATATATATATATTAGGGCTGTCAAATGATTAAAATTTTTAATCAAATTAATCAGAATTTTCAGTGGATTAATCATGATTAATCACTATTTGCAATTACACCTGAATCCTAACCATTTTTTTTCTGAAATGCATACCAAAAGATAAATAACAGGACACAGATACATAATTTTCATATTATGTCTGTTTATTATTCATATTATGTCTGTTTATTAACACAGCCAGTGTTTTAAATCAAGCTGAAACATACTACACACCATAATATTTGTCTTTGGCTGTGGCTCTTGACGGTGGCTTATAGAATGAGTCTTGAGACGCCACTTGCAAAACATCAAGGAAACCTGAGTCTTCTACAATGCTAATGGGTCTACAATCCTTTGCAATCCATTTTGCTATTGTGTTGGTCAAATTATCTGAGGTTGATTTTGTTAATTGCCTGCAAACATTCAGCGTGGTCTGGCGCAAACCACTTGCTGAATCTGACGGCCCAGCAAACGCATGTTTGGCGTTGACATGGTACTTCAAGCTTGAACAGCTCCGGTGAAATTGAAACTCCTTCTTACAAATCTTGCAAATAACCTTGTACTTGTTAACTGTACCATCATCATTCTTTTTATATTTGAATCCGTCAATAGGCCCACTTTGCTCACCTTGCTCCATCTCGCCTCTAGCTCCCAACCACTTTCCTGACCTGAATAATTTGTCACACTGCGCATGCGTGAAATGCGTTTAAAAAATTGACGTAATTAACAGCAAACAACTAATTAACGTCGTTAACGCGCTATTTTTGACAGCCCTAATATATATATATATATATATATATATATATATATATATAAAAGTGCCCTTGACTGACAGAAAGCAACCTTTCCTATTTCCTCTACAGAACCAGATATGTGAGGCTTCGGTGCTCATCCCTGCAGGTGTGTATGTCTGATCATTTCATTTGTAGAGAAACAGTCTATTTATATGGCAGTTCTTTAGCTTTGGTTACTAACCACTGATGGTTTTTATTGTACTACTGTATAGAGAACTGCATAGGGCTGGGTGATATGATAGGGCTGGGTGATATGACAGGGCTGGGTGATATGATAGGGCTGGGTGATATGATAGGGCTGGGTGATATGATAGGGCTGGGCAATATGACAGGGCTGGGTGATATGATTGGGCTGGGCGATATGATTGGGCTGGGCGATATGATAGGGCTGGGCGATATGATAGGGCTGGGCGATATGATAGGGCTGGGTGATAAGATAGGGCTGGGTGATATGGTAGGGATGGGTGATATGGCCAAAATATCATATCACAGTATTGTTGACGGTATTTGATGTTTTCTAATAATAAAAGTTCTAAATGTGCTTCGTGAGTAGTGTAGTGATGAGCACGGTTATTTTAACAATAAATTAAAATGATCCATGTTACATTGTTACACACAAGGATATACCATAACATTTGAAATGCTTAATTTAATAAAACATCAAACTTTAGAAGGCAGTGTTTATGTACGGCGCATTGAGCTACTGCTGCTTCAGACGTCACGTGGCTTTGACAGAACGTTGTTTCCAGTTGGGCACTTTAAATGGAGCCTACAGTTCTGAGGACAAAGTCATTGTTATATCTTCAAGCTCATTAGTCTCTCATGGGATATGGGTTCATTTTACATTAAAAGGCATTTTACTATCATAGCGCTTAACGGCCCTCCGGTCAACCCTGACAATGGTGTGCTATCTTCCCCACTTCAAATAGCGGTTAGTCTACAGACCACAACACTGACACAGATCAATGCAAAAACACTCACCAGAAAACGTATTTTGAAACAGAATCAGTTCTATGACATCTCTTTCACTGTTGCTGTTAGCCTAGGCTACTGTTAGCCTAAACACTGTTGCTGTTAGCCGGGCTACTGTTAGCCTAAACACTGTTGTTGTTAGCCAGGCTACTGTTAGCCTAAACACTGTTGCTGTTAGCCGGGCTACTGTTAGCCCAAACACTGTTGCTGTTAGCCGGGCTACTGTTAGCCTAAACACTGTTGCTGTTAGCCAGGCTACTGTTAGCCTAAACACTGTTGCTGTTAGCCATGCTACTGTTAGCCTAAACACTGTTGCTGTTAGCCGGGCTACTGTTAGCCTAAACACTGTTGCTGTTAGCCGGGCTACTGTTAGCCTAAACACTGTTGCTATTAGCCGGGCTACTGTTAGCCTAAACACTGTTGCTGTAAGCCAGGCTACTGTTAGCCTAAACACTGTTGCTGTTAGCCGGGCTACTGTTAGCCTAAACACTGTTGCTGTTAGCCTAGGCTACTGTTAGCCTAAACACTGTTGCTATTAGCCGGGCTACTGTTAGCCTAAACACTGTTGCTGTAAGCCAGGCTACTGTTAGCCTAAACACTGTTGCTGTTAGCCTAGGCTACTGTTAGCCTAAACACTGTTGCTGTTAGCCAGGCTACTGTTAGCCAAAACACTGTTGCTGTTAGCCGGGCTACTGTTAGCCTAAACACTGTTGCTGTTAGCCAGGCTACTGTTAGCCTAAACATTGTTGCTGTTAGCCGGGCTACTGTTAGCCTAAACACTGTTGCTGTTAGCCGGGCTACTGTTAGCCTAAACACTGTTGCTTTTAGCCAGGCTACTGTTAGCCAAAACACTGTTGCTGTTAGCCGGGCTACTGTTAGCCTAAACACTGTTGCTGTTAGCCTAGGCTACTGTTAGCCTAAACACTGTTGCTGTTAGCCGGGCTACTGTTAGCCTAAACACTGTTGCTTTTAGCCAGGCTACTGTTAGCCAAAACACTGTTGCTGTTAGCCGGGCTACTGTTAGCCTAAACACTGTTGCTGTTAGCCTAGGCTACTGTTAGCCTAAACATTGTTGCTGTTAGCCGGGCTACTGTTAGCCTAAACACTGTTGCTTTTAGCCGGGCTACTGTTAGCCTAAACACTGTTGCTGTTAGCCAGGCTACTGTTAGCCTAAACACTGTTGCTGTTAGCCAGGCTACTGTTAGCCTAAACACTGTTGCTGTTAGCCTAGGCTACTGTTAGCCAAAACACTGTTGTTGTTAGCCAGGCTACTGTTAGCCTAAACACTGTTGCTGTTAGCCAGGCTACTGTTAGCCTAAACACTGTTGCTGTTAGCCGGGCTACTGTTAGCCTAAACACTGTTGCTGTTAGCCGGGCTACTGTTAGCCAAAACACTGTTGCTGTTAGCCAGGCTACTGTTAGCGTAAACACTCTAGCCAAAAACTCACATGTCTGAATAGCACCCTAACAACCATTATCTGGATAGCTGGGAAAAATGCATGATATTATTTGAATAGTGAAATCATTTCAAATGCCCATCCCTAGGGAGGCAACACATACATTCTAAGTGATTTCAATGGGTTTTTCTCCATTCTGATTGGTTTATACTGTTCAAAAAACTTCAACCAAAAATAACCATCTTCAGTACGTTCATACATTTCTGCATTTCCTCATTTGAGATCATTTCCACACTGCCACGTAGGGCTGCACGATATGGGCAAACAATCGCAGCCTTATTTTTTTTACCAAATATTGTGATTTAGATCAAAACACCTGGTTGAACTGATGGAATCATGGAAATAGAATGATTCTTCTAATTCTGTAGTTAGAATATAATAGTGGGCACTTTGAATACAGTGTTGTTTGACAGGGTAGGAACCAAAGTGTTGGTCGGTGTTTTCAGGCGGCACCCTATAATCTTTGGCTACATGAAATGTTTTCTCTTTACTTCACGTAGCTAACATATTCATGCTTTGCGTAATTCCTTTCTTTGATTTAGAAGATACTGTTGCACAAACAACATGCTGATTTAGGTCAACACCTTCACTGGTACCGGGCTGTATTAGCTAGCTACGTTTGGTCTGACGTTTAGCCAACTAGCGATTAGCGGCTAACAATTTATTTTAGCCACAATTTTCTAAGAAAATACAAAACAAGCTGTTTGCAAACAGTAAGATACACAAACTAATAGTGGAATTCTACAACAGCCAGCATAGTTGTCATCAAATTCTTGTTGCTATGTGCTGTATTGACCATGCAGTCTGAACGCAAGACGAGGGAAGTGGTCTCCTCCTGGTCGAGCAACAACTGCGCTACTTGAGTGACAGGGGGCGGGGCTAGATCTGTGTGGAGAGAGCGGGAGAGGAGAGAGACGACTCAAGTAGCGGAGGAAAGTATAAAAACGGACGTTAGACACGGCGTAATAGCGTCTCATTTAACAAACCTAACGTTGAAATACCGTTATAGAAGGTAAAGTAAAAACCCAAACCGGTCCGTGCATCAATACCGGTATATAGTAAAATATGATATACCGCCCAGCCCTAGTACTGAATATGTAAGATTGAATGAAGTCAGCATGAACCATTGTGGAAATGAAATGTGGATGAGATGAATGACCTCTTGTTATTGTTGTTGTTGTTGACAACCACAGAATCCACCAGCCTCCGAGAATCTCCACTCCAGATGCTGTCTATATTCCTGGGAATCTTCACAACACTGTCCTATCAAAACTCCTCTTCACAACACTGTCCTATCAAAATTATGCAGGTGAAATCTGTGATGACTCCGTCTCTGCACATTGCGACTTGACATTGATATTGAACATACATTTTATTTTATTTGAACAGTGCTTGATTTGTGTGGTATTTGATGTGTGTAAGTAATGAAGCTCATATCTGTGGGATTGTAAATCTGCACCAGAGGAGAACAACCTAATTGCAGCCAGGCTTGTCATTTGTCAGCCTATACAGTAGGCCCAAGCTATGTTGGCTTTTCTCTTAGATATGATCAGGAAATGAGCAAAACTGATCAATCCAGATGTGATTGATGAGAAGAAATGTTGAACTTTTTTAAATCTATTTTTTAAATCGCTTAGATTATCAAGTGCATTCTCTTTTGGTTTTTAAAAACACATCACCAAAATAAATAAAGTCTGACTTAATGGTCGTTGAACTACTTGTCATTAATAACAATAATTTCCTGTTCTATTCTTGTCTAAAAAAAGCGACATGATATTTGTATGCATTATATTTCATACTATTCTGTTAATTTATCACTTTACTGAAACTAGATTATGTAAAAGTCATGTACCACTGTCTCACCCTGTACTGTTTGGAGCAGACCATCCAATCTAACGTTGAAGAGAGGGTTGCCTCTTCTGCAGTAGGTTGAGGGCTAAATCACCATAGAAATATTTCTATATAAATCACAAGCTCTACAGCCAGGACATTAGATCACGTGACGGATTCACGTTATTTCTCTCTCCTCAAGTTCCATGGTCTGTGCCGGTTAAATGATCAGACACACCGTTGTGTGGTCCACTTGCAATAAGAAGCAATAAGCAAGCTGTAATTGTCGACATATTTATTGATTAGTCTGTCACTGGTTTTATGCATGGTTGTTTTCATTTCATGACTTTGTAACAATTTCTAAATGATACAGTGTGCCAATGTAATAACAGTTACCACCTTGTACTCACGATGAACCTTTACAAGCTGTCAAACCAAGAAAGCAAAAATGACGGGTCCATTAAGTAATATAATAATATGCCATTTAGCAGATGCTTTTATCCAAAGAGACTTAACAGTCATACATGCATAACATTTTTTAATTTTTTTTTACTTATGGGTGGTCCCGGGAATCGAACCGACCAACTGATGAGTTGGTCGAGCAACTACAAAGAAGAGTACAAAAGTATTGATCTATTACTCTATTCAACATGATCTATTGAGACGAGTTAAAGCAAAGACAAGTGATGAAAACTGAATCAAGTCATCAAAATGTAGAACACAATAAAACAATAGTTTGATTGTTGCAATCTGATCCAGGTAGTTGTCTTCATCTGTTTATTTACTGAAACGTTTATTTTTGCAGGGAAGGCCCACTGAGACCAAAGTCTCTTTTTTTCAAAGAAAGCCCTGCTTCACAGAATTGCAGAGGACATAATAAGGAACCAGTGATGAGAATTACAGCAGACAAAGGAGAAATAAAACAATACATTTTTTTTTTTAAACATGTACATTTGTCTGAGAACAGGTCATCTATCAATACCCTAAAATGCCCAAAAGGCACTAGTGCAATGGTTGAACATAAATACTGACATTACAGTATTTGCGGCCTATCTCTGAATTCTTAATAGATGTTGTGTTGTTCCCAAGACAACCACTGGGTGGCATTGTTGTGTTGTTCCCAGGACAACCACTGGGTGGCATTGTTGTGTTGTTCCCAGGACAACCACTAGGTGGCATTGTATTAACTGTATTTGCAACAATCTCCTAGGACTCATCCATAGGCTAATCACCATCTGTCTTGAAAAGAACGTCAAACAGGAGGAGGTTTTTCTGTGCCTCTTCCTGAACTCTTTTCAAAACTGCCTGATTGTTGTCCTCCTTCAAACGGATGACAAAGTTCTGTAAGATGGTGAGCAGTGGGAGGGCGTACTCTATAACACTCTGGGTGCTCTGTGTTCGCTTATCCTCATAGGGAAAGCCACCAGTATGCATGCCGAACACTCCACCAAGGTCATCGAAGACTGGAGAGCCAGAAGATCCATGGAAGAAGGAGGTGTTATAGGTCACAAAGTCGTCCTTCTCCTGCATCACCTCATCATAGCGGTTTTTTTATTTCATCATTTATTGTGAAGATTGCATGTCCATTTTCCCGTTTATATTTATTCGCAGCCTCCTCTCTTATCTCCCTGCCAATGATGGAGGTGGGTTCCATTTGTTTCGGTAGTCCACTTGGGTGTCCAATGAGGCAGGCCCCAACTGCCAAAGTTGGGCTTATTTGGACAACAGTTCTAGAACCATGAAAGGGCTTTTAGATGTTTTATTCTTCTTCAGTGTCTTATAAGAGAACATTATAGTGTTTCTATGCAAAAGGAAACATGCTTTCTTTGACCGTGGAAAGATCCAGTATCTCCTATACGTATTCCAAAGGACTTGACTTTGCAATAGGACCATGGAAGACTATCAGCCTGTGGATGATGTGTTTTATAAAAGGCTTTAATAAAATAATACTCTGGATCCATGCATGTGTATGTCTGTTTACCTTAAGCCATGAAATGGAGGAAGAACCTTGGATAAGACATAGGCGCCTTTGAACAGTGATACAATTCAGATAGTGGAATCAGTGACCTCTGCTGGTCGAAATATGACATTGCAGGATGTTGATGAATCAAGTGGAGACTGGCTGGCTGGCTGCTGAAGGACGGATGAACGAAGACAATGGAATCAACTTCCACATTGTTCTCTTCATAACTTATCACTCTTTGGTCTACAAACACATCAAGTATCTACTATTAAATGTGGGCTGGGTTTTCACTTTTGGAAATGGATGGACACTGTTTCAGGAATAACCTTCAAGTCACATATCTTAGATGCAATCTGAGACTTACTGAACCAGTTGGCTTAATTGTAAAACAAGAACCATTACTGACCACCTACTTCTGTCTTGGACTACTAGGTGAAACAGCCATTCTGTTTTAGAAGGAGCAACATTACAATGTGTTGGACTACTAGGTGAAACAGCCATTTTGTTTAGAAGGAACAACATTACAATGTGTTGGACTACTAGGTGAAACAGCCATTTTGTTTAGAAGGAGCAACATTACAATGTGTTGGACTACTAGGTGAAACAGCCATTTTGTTTAGAAGGAACAACATTACAATGTGTTGGACTACTAGGTGAAACAGCCATTTTGTTTAGAAGGAGCAACATTACAATGTGTTGGACTACAAGGTGAAACAGCCATTTTGTTTAGAAGGAACAACATTACAATGTGTTGGACTACTAGGTGAAACAGCCATTTTGGTTAGAAGGAACAACATTACAATGTGTTGGACTACTAGGTGAAACAGCCATTTTGTTTCGAAGGAGCAACATTACAATGTGTTAGATATCAGGATCTCCAAGGTGTCTTTCATCTGAGCTTTACTGTATGACTCCAAAGGCTTTTATGATGGTTTATAGTTTTTAGCTAAATTCATGCATTCAATTATGTTGTTTTTTTTTCCCTTCTGAAAGGAATGTTGTCCAGGGCCTCCACTGCCACCCTCTTGTTGCCCCTGCCGCTTCTCTCTTCCTGGTCGTACATGGGGCACATGTAGGCGGTGCGCCTCAGGGCGTAAATGTCCACCTCGTCCTCGTCGTCCCACGGCTGGTAGGGCCGCTGGGAGGGAACGGCCGACTTGACCAGACGGGGCCTCATCATCGCCATCTCTAGGTCACGGGGGATATGCCTCAAGCCCAGGCTAGACCTCTGGACTCTGACTCCTTTCATTTACATTACATTAGGTTAGATTCATTCATAAATAATTCATTTATGAATGGTTATGAATCATCTTCCTGGTTGTACATCAGCTAAAAACATACATTATACAATATTGACAATACATTCAATAGGAAAAATGTGTCATTGCACAAGGAGAAGTGCTAACCTTTCTTGCCCTTCTTCTTGGTGCTCTCATCCCAGGTGTTGGCACTGACCAGGGACACGTTGCCCTGGCCCAGGGAGGGAAGCAGTTTGGGCCGGGGGGGCCACCGGGGGTTTGGGGACCATCTTTGGAGGAGGAGTATCCCTCTGGGCTCTCCTGGCCAGCAGGGGTCCTGTCCGGACGAAGGCCTCAGGCCTGGTGATGTCCCTGGGGGGGGGGCTGGTTGTACTTCTGGCAGCCTCCTCTGGCTGGGCAGCCTCCGGCATGGAGAAAAAAACACATTGAAAAAATGACTGTGTTGTTCTTGGGTACTGACTCATAAAAGTAAGAATGAACAGATTGGAAATCATCATCAGTGGAGGAAAAATAAGAATGCCCCACATTGCCCTCCTCAGAATGGAGGCTTTCTAGTTTTCCTGAGACCTGCCAGTCTGTCCACATCCAGGGCTCTGTCGCTGCCCAGCCTCACTACAGTCAAAGCTCATGTGGCCCGGAGAAAAGCACTTGAAGCACAGCTGGTGCATCTGACAGTGAGCTTTGGTCCAGTGATTAGTGCTTCCACAGACAGCGCACTCACGCTGATGTTTGTGGAACTGTTTACGGGGCCCTCTGTTTCACAGACTTGAGTATTGCTGACCAGAGCATTCTCTAACAAAAGTCAAAACTTTCATTAATGTCCCACTAGATGGTGCCTGGTCTGGTTCACGGCCACATTGAGAAAAATATGAAACATTAGGTCTTTTCACAGGACTCACTCCCTCCTGAGGGCAGTCAAAAACGGCAGCCACCTGCTGTGAAAGTTGTGTTTCTTCATGCTTTACGTTCCCTTAAATAATAATAATAATATGCCATTTAGCAGACGCTTTTATCCAAAGCGACTTACAGTCATGCGTGCATACATTTTTTTTTTTTTTGTGTATGGGTGGTCCCGGGGATCGAACCCACTACCTTGGCGTTACAAGCGCCGTGCTCTACCAGCTGAGCTACAGAGGACCCTTAACAGTTCATCCAACCGATCCTGTACCTCACTGGCTGTCCAGTCACGAATGGGTTTGCTCTTGAACACTTGGGCCAACTCTTTTATCAGGACAGTTGCGTACAAACATGACTGCCAGCTCTGAGCACTGATTGGGTAAGGTCCTGCCCTCACTCACAAGGTACTGTTCGGCTGCCTCTGCAGCTTTATTAAGCCTAATCCGGAAATCTATTGGACCCTCATTAGCATATTGTTTGATTGAATAGAAATCAGCTAATGGCATACCTGAGCAGACAGTATCCCCAAAGTGTTGCTTGAAAACACTGAACACCGCCTTAACATCTGTGACAACAAGGTTGTTACGCTTCCAGACTTTGGTCACATCCCGTGCCCTCCCCATGAGCCTAGACATCACCTCCCCAACATTCCCAGACCCAGTGTAACCCCTCTTCTCTAGGTAGACTTCCATTACCTACTCCCACTCCAGGACAGAGTACTTATCTGAGCCATCACCCCTAAAAAGAGGTGGAGCACTAACATCTGACTTCACAACCAGATTCAGCTTGGACGCATCAATAAAGGTTGACCCACACTGCTCAGGCTAGGGGAAACTGCTGGGGTTGGTGAGGGGGACGGGCAGGAGAAAGACTTGAAACCCCAGGCTGCAGTAAACTCGCTCTGATAGATTCTCCTATCTCTGAACCAATCTGCTTAATAAGGTCACTAAGCTGACTCGGAGGCGTCCCATTATCACCGAGTACTGTGGATGATGGTACATCAAAAGACAGAGGTGGGATACCCTGGTCAGGTGGAACAAACAGCCTACCCCTCCCAGTGCTTGCAAACTCAGGACTAGCAAACGCTCTACTCCCAGGAGCTGACTGTACAATTGGTGTAAATGGAAGGACACCCCTCCCTCTACCCACACTAAAAACCCCAGCATAACACGGGTGCATTTAGTGCATTCAAATACCCCAAAAAATAAATGCAATAAACAAATTCATCCAAAACATACAAATAAGCACGAATACCTGTATCTAATGAATATGCTACATTCACTTTCACTGTTTACAGTATATATTCACTTACAGTAAACCATCAACAAATTCACATGCGCAGGTCGTGCACCTCATCCACATGCACAGCTCCGGCGGTCGGCTTGAGCTGACCAGTCGGCAGGTCACGTAATTAGGACACTGCCACAACTGGAATTCTGATGGTTGGATCATTTTTATTCGACCTGCACACGAAGAGACAACACACAATATGTTAGCTCTTGGTGCAGCCACAGCTCTCGGGCACCTTGCTAGTTGAAGGTCAGGCAAAAGAGAACAGGTGCTGCATGCACACATTCAGTGCCTAACAACACACTATACAATACAAGTAAAATGATATACAACATAATTCTGACAAAATAAAAGACATACCTGTACACCAAGAGACAACACACAATAGGTTAGCCCTTGGTGCAGCCACAGCTCTCGGGCACCTGCGTGAGCACATAGAAACTCACTCAAACACTGCCCCAAATACTCCCGAGTTACAATAGGTACCCTAATTAGCGAGCTCGGTGAAAGTTGTTAACATAAATCTTTATATTGTCCACATTGTAACAAAACCTGTAGTTGCGTAACAGCACTTTGTGTAACTTTACCACAGTTTTATATTGACAAATTACGGCGCCAAGGACAACATACCTTGCTAGTTGAAGGTCAGGCAAAAGAGAACAATAAGAGGGTACATAAATACAGATAACCCGCGATGGACCAAACCAAAATATACACAACTTTTACAATTAGGTGTATTTACAATATAGATACATAAAAATGTTTGTACACCAAAAAATAACATTAGCTATGGAGCTGTAATTAAATAAAGAAACCACATTGAATTATTATTATTATTAACTTATTAACATCCCCTCTTGACCTGGCCTACTTGAACTGTCCTTGTGTGCAATTTGGTGCATAATCTAGGGGAAACATCATACTACTACACGTATAATTCAAGTCATACCTTTATTGTCATTCATGCTCTTATTTTTAACCGAGTAGTTTTGCAAAAGTGTAACCTGCGTCAATTCTAGGAAATATTGGAATAACGTGCTTAAGAGGACACCTGACACGCACAACAGGATAACGCAACAACCACATGTTCAATTGACAATCATTGATTTAAATGGACGTGGTCAATAGATTTGTATAGGTATATATACTCATTTAATTTAACTTGTAAGGCAAGGTTGGATTAGTAGGTCTATGCAACATGCACCTGGATAACCGCGTCATGAATCGGAACGGGCTCCAACGTCCTCATATACACATTATGACAAAATAAAGATCTTAATCTTTCACGAAATAAAGACATAGAAGAAAACAGGTTCTAGAAACTCAATTTCTCCATGGCAATAGAATGTAAACATGTATATTGCACCAAATATCGCCTACAACTCAATTCTCAGCGCAGCATATTGGACGACTCCACAGGCATTGATCATTCGCGACTTTAAGTCATTCCTGTTATCTCTAGAGCATCCCGTATATTTATAGCGCTGCATTTCGTCCCCCTCTGACCATGGATAGGGTTGGGAGCATTCCTGAGTTCACTTATGGTCCCACTAAGGTAATCTTAGGAGATATTCCTTTTGGCATACTGTAAATGCCTGTGCATAATGTACCTAATAAAGCATAATTATTTTAATTATCTTCAAAGGAATTCTGTAGAAGCAGCCTTTATTTTCAGACTCTGCAGGCCTGCTGGGAGGAAGCATATTACAATAAACAGGTAAGATTCATCCCACAAAAACAGTAACCACAGAAAAAAAGAGATAGATTTAATCCCAAAACAAGAGTTTTATTTCAAGACAGTTTAGAGAAGATGGTCATAAGAGTTCTTTAATATCACTTGCAAATTGTGAGACATGAGCAGTTGTGAAATGTTGCGAGAGGCCCTTCTGAAAGCACATTATATGGTCTTTAGTGGCACGGTCTCACACCTTACCTCATCTTGCAGAAGAAGCTCATGGTCCACTATCTGCTGCTCCAGAGTCGAGGCCAGGTCTCGCCCCATGTCACCATGGAGCACATGAGCGACTGGCTGGTGTCTCAGGGCAAAAAATCCCTTAGGGAGAGGTGAGTACCACGTCAGCTCTCACCTTCACTGCCATTCTCTGTCACCAGCAGCACTCCAGGAGGTGTGGGTAAAATAAACAACAGATAAATAGGAAGCCAGGAAAGTTGAAATGCTTTGTGTTTTATTTGAAGGGTGTGGAAGGAAACCCTGGAGGAGGGGAACGAACTCGCTCGGCTGGTAAGAGAATGAGAGTTAGAGACTTAGACTATCAGTCAGTGAGCTCTTTTCTAGCCTTTCAACAACTAGTTAGTACAGCAGAATATATCTGTTGTGAAATCACACTAATGGGACTTCCTGTTTCCTACGGCAGACCTGGGAAGTAAACACCTGCCTAAAAATGATTGACATGGAGCACGAGGCTGTCTGCAAGCTCCGCCGCTCTATGCACCCCACCTCTCCAGCTGGCGCTGACATGTGAGTTCCATGTACTGCCCTGCATACGGCTTGCTCCATTCATCTACACATCTGGAGCTATGCAGAAAAAAACTAGGGCAGTGTTCTCTGTGTGAACATTGCACATCGTTTAGCTTTCTCTGCTGCTTTTTGTTGATTTCAGCGACCCCAAGGTCCACATCATCGTGGAGAGAGCTGTGAGGAGCATTCTGGACAAGCTGTCCAATAAGCCCTGTAGCAACCTGCTCAGCCCATCCCAGGTGGTGGTGGAGCTGGTGCCCAGGATCCTCCTGGCCCTGTGGCTTCAGCCAGAGGAAGGCCATTCAGATCACCCCATCCTCCTAAGCGGGATGGCTGTGAGTATGGTGGTGGCCGTAGGGGAGAAGCTCTCCAGCATGTTGAAGGCCTCTTCTCCTCACACCCCTTTCTCCCGGGCTGCTGCTTTTGACTCTGTGAGGTCGATCCTCGGGAGAATCAGCCAGTCCTTCTCCCTGGATGACCTCAAGACCCCTTTTTTTATGAGCTCTGTCTGTGCCTTTGTGGCGGACGAGGTGAAAAGCTACTTCCAGCCTACTGCAGACACCCTGCCAGTCCCCCCTGTCCTAGTGGTGGCCGTCTCCGCCACACTACCAGCTGACATCCAAGCAGGTGAGTAGCACTCATAGAGAGCACTCTGACAGATGCCTTTTGTCATGACATCCTGGTGCCTTGTAGTAGTAGAGCCAATCAGGATGTTAATTGTCACCCCTAACACAGATGCAGGCCAGGCTTCTTCCCACCTGGAGGTTGTGGAAATCCCCCATAACACAGAGGCAGACCCAGCTTCTTCCCACCCGGAGGTTGTGGACATCACCCCTAACACAGAGAAAGACCCGGCTTCTGCCCACCTGGAGGTTGAGGGAATCACACCTAACACAGAGTTTGACCCAGCTTTTCCCCACCTAGAGGTGGTTGACATCACCCATAGCAGAGAGGCAGACCCGGCTTCTTCCCACATAGTGGTTTTGGACATCAACCCTAACACAGAGGCACACCCGGATTCTTCCCACCTGATGGTTGTGGACATCACCCTTAACACAGAGTCAGACCCGGCATCTTCCTACCTAGTGGTTGTGGACATCACCCCTAACACAGAGCCACACCCGGCTTCTTCTCACCTGGAGGTTGTGGACATCAACCCTAACACAGAGGCAGACCCGGCTTCTTCCCACATAGAGGTTGTGGACATCACCCCTAACACAGAGCCACACCCGGCTTCTTCTCACCTGGAGGTTGTGGACATCAACCCTAACACAGAGGCAGACCCGGCTTCTTCCCACCTAGAGGTTGTTAACAAAACCCGTAGCACAGAGGCAGACCCGATATCTTCCCACCTGGAGGTTGTGGACATCACCCCTAACACAGAGGCAGACCTGGCTTCTTCCCACCTGGAGCTTGTGGACATCACCCCAAATACAGAGGCAGATCCTGCTTCTTCCCACCTGGAGCTTTTGGACATCACCCCTAACACAGAGGCAGATCCTGCTTCTTCCCACCTGGAGCTTGTGGACATCACCCCTAACACAGAGGCAGATCCTGCTTCTTCCCACCTGGAGCTTGTGGAAATCACCCCTAACACAGAGGCAGATCCTGCTTCTTCCCACCTGGAGCTTGTGGACATCACCCCTAATAGAGAGGTAGACCCGGCTTCCTCCCAGCTGGAGGTTGTGGAAATCACCCCTAACATAGAGGCAGACCCGGCTTCTTTCCACCTAGTTGTTGTGGACATAACCTTTAACACAGAGGCAGACCCGGCTTATTCCCAGCTGGAGGTTGTGGAAATCACCCCTAACATAGAGTCAGACCCGGCTTCTTCCCACCGTAAGGTTGTGGACATCCCCCCTAATAGAGAGGTAGACCCGGCTTCTTCTCACCTGGAGGTTGTGGAAATCACCCCTAACAAAGAGGCAGAACCCGTCTCTTCCCACTTGGAAGTTGTGGACATCACCCCTTACACAGAGGCAGATCCGGCTTCTACCCACCTGAAGGTTGTGGACATCACCCCTAACACAGAGGCAGACCCGGCTTGTTCTCAGCTGGAGGTTTTGGACCTCACCCCTAACACAGAGGCAGACCCGACTTCTTCACTCTTGGAGGTTGTGGACGTCACACCTGAAGAAAA
Organism: Coregonus lavaretus; assembly: GCF_964263955.1. Taxonomy (NCBI): domain Eukaryota; kingdom Metazoa; phylum Chordata; class Actinopteri; order Salmoniformes; family Salmonidae; genus Coregonus; species Coregonus lavaretus. The sequence continues at coordinate 743,832 of NW_028164027.1, forward strand.
GCCTCTCATGGTGGCCGTCTCCGCCACTCTGCCATCTGATATCCAAGCAGGTGAGTAATGTAGTAAGACTTATAGAAAGCACTCTGACAGGTGCCATTTGTCATGATAGCATGTAACGTGTTGGTCCCATGTTTCATGAGCTGAAATTAAAGATCCCATTCTTCTGGCCAATGTTTAGAACCTACGGTTTGCATTTATTTACATTCTGTCCCGCTTTTGTCCCTTTCCAGAGGATGTTGCTGTGGTCACCCCGGATGTCACCCCACACGTCACCAAGGACGTGACCCTGGATGTTCCATGCAGGGCGAGGAAAGGGGCAGTCCGGCGTTTTTTTTGCAGGCTTTGGAGGGCAGTGTGCTGCTGCGCTTGCCACAAGGAAGAGGAGGAACAATATTAATTATTCATTAGACCAGAAACAGGATTGAACCATAGACCATTAAATTCTTTGCATTATAGTTGCCTTCAATTCTAATTTTCTTCTGTTTAATTCTTAATTAATTTCAGAACATTTCTCTAAACTTTGTGGAGTAGGTTGTGTAAATAAGTGGGAAACATCCCAATCCCATTTGTAATGCTTTTAATGATTTACTTATTAAATTTTTTTTAGATGTATTATTTGACAAAAAAGTGGAGGGTGCTCAACCAACGTTGAGTCGAGGTGCAACCAAAAACCTTAATCATAATATAAAAGGAAAAGCGCAACTCTTTCTCACTATTAAAAATGCATTGTTTTATTCAAGCAATGTTAAAAGATTAACGTTTTGGCCTAGTCTATGACGATATGCAAGTTGTGTTTGCCCAGTAAAAGGGGGACCCAGACTCACCCTGGTTCTTGAGGGTTGCAGACACTGAATAATTATCATTTGAAATAAATGGCACTTTTGTCTTGACCAAATATCTTGAATGAATATGAATTAAACATTTAAAAAATATATATATATTTAACCTTTATTTAACCAGGTAGGCCAGTTGAGAACAAGTTCTCATTTACAACTGCGACCTGGCCAAGATAAAGCAAAGTAGTGCGATAAAAACAACAACAACACAGAGTTACACATGAGATAAACAAAACATACAGTCAATAACACAATAGAAAATCTATATACAGTGTTTGCAAATGTAATAAGTTATGGAGGTAAGGCAATAAATAGGCCATAGTGCAAAATAATTACAATTTAGTATTAACACTGGAGTGATAGATGTGCAGAAGATGATGTACAAATAGAGATACTGCGGTGCAAATGAGCAAAATAAATAACAATATGGGGATGAGGTAGTTGGGTGGGCTAATTACAGATGGGCTGTGTACAGGTGCAGTGATCGGTAAGCTGCTCTGACAACTGATGCTTAAAGTTAGTGAGGGAGATAAGAGTCTCCAGCTTCAAAGATTTTTGCTGTTCGTTCCAGTCATTAGCAGAAGAGAGCTGGAAGGAATGGTGGCCAAAGGAGGTGTGATATACCTGCTGGAGCGCATACCATGGGTGGGTGTTGCTATGGTGACCAATGACTTAAGATAAGGCAGGGATTTGCCTAGCAGAGATTTATAGATGACCTGGAGCCAGTGGGATTGGCGACGAATATGTAGTGAGGGCCAACCAACGAAAGCCTACAGGTCACAATGGTGGGTAGTATATGGGGCTTTGGTGACAAAACAGATGGCACTGTGATAGGCTACATCCAATTTGCTGAGTAGAGTGTTGGAGGCTATTTTGTAAATGACATCGCTGAAGTCAAGGATCGGTAGGATAGTCAGTTTTACGAGGGCATGTTTGCCAGCATGAGTGAAGGAGGCTTTGTTGTGAAATAAGAAGCCGATTCTAGATTTAACTTTGGATTGGAGATGCTTAATGTGAGTCTGGAAGGAGAGTCTACGGTCTAACCAGACACCTAGGTATTTGTAGTTGTCCACATATTCTAAGTCAGACCCGCCGAGAGTAGTGATTCTAGTTGGGCGGGCAGGTGCAAGCAGCGTTCGATTGAAGAGCAAGCATTTCGTTTTACTAGCGTTTAAGAGCAGTTGGAGGCTACGCAAGGAGTGTTGTATGGCATTGAAGGTCGTTTGGAGGTTTGTTAACACAGTGTCCAATGAAGGGCCAGATGTATACAAAATGGTGTCGTCTGCGTAGTTGTGGATCTGAGAGTCACCAGAAGCAAGAGCGACATCATTGATATACACAGAGAACAGAGTCGGCCAATAATTGAACCCTGTGGCACCCCCATAGAGACTGCCAGAGGTCCAGACAACAGGCCCTCCGATTTGACACATTGAACTCTATCTGAGAAGTAGTTGTTGAACCAGGCGAGGCAGTCATGTGAGAAACCAAGGCTATTTAGTCTGCCAATAAGAATGCGGTGATTGACAGAGACGAAAGCCTTGGCCAGGTCGATGAAGAAGGCTGCACAGTACTTTTGTTTTTATCGATCGGGGTTATAATGTCGTTTACGACCTTGAGCGTGGCTGAGGTGCACCCATGACCAGCTCGGAAACCAGATTGCATAGCGGAGAAGGTACGGTGGGATTCGAAATGGTCGGTGATCTGTTTGTTTACTTGGTTTTCAAATACTTTCGAAAGGCAGGGCAGGATGGATATAGGTCTGTAAGAGTTTGGATCTAGAGTGTCACCCCCTTTGAAGAGGGGGATGACAGCGGCAGCTTTCCAATCTCTAGGGATCTCAGATGATACGAAAGAGACGTTGAACAGGCTAGTAACAGGGGTTGCTACAATTTCGGCGGCTAATTTTAGAAAGAAAGGGTCCAGATTGTCTAGCCCAGCTGATTTGTAGGGGTCCAGATTTTGCAGCTCTTTCAGAACATCAGCTATCTGAATTTGGGTGAAGGAAAAGCGGGGGCATGGGCAAGTTGCAGCGGAGGGTGCAAAGCTGGTGGCCGGTGTAAGGGTAGCCAGGTGGAAAGCATTGCCAGCCGTAGCAAAATGCTTATTGAAATTCTCGATTATCGTAGATTTATCGGTGGTGACAGTGTTTCCTAGCCTCAGTGCAGTGGGTAGCTGGGAGGAGGTGCTCTTATTCTCCATGGACTTTACAGTGTCCCAAAACTTTTTGGAGTTAGTGCTACATGATGCAAATGTCTGTTTGCTTTCCTAACTGATTGTGTATATTTGATCCTGACTTCCCTGAAAAGTTGCATATCGCGGGGGCTATTTGATGCTAATGCAGTACGCCACAGGATGTTTTTGTGCTGGTCAAGGGCAGTCAAGTCTGGGGTGAACCAGGGGCTATATCTGTTCTTAGTTCGGAATTTTTTGAATGGGGCATGCTTATTTAAGATGGAGAGGAAAGCACTTTTAAAGAACAACCAGGCGTCCTCTACTGACGGAATGAGGTCAACTACAATTGACTTGAGGATCAGAGCAGGAAGGCTGACTGGCTAGCCCTGAAGGCCCTCTGCCTCTACCTCTGTGTGGTTCATCTCAGCCAAGAGGTTGTATGGGTGGTCTGTCTCTCTCTGGGTGTGAATCACTATCACTATGACCTCTCGCTCCGCCTGCCCGTTGGCCTGATCACAGGAGCAGGGGTGATGGCATCCAGGGTAACCTCTTCCTCTCCTGTATCTAACGCATCTTTTTGGCTGTGAGTTCGACTGAGGTCACTCGTTCTCTCTCCCAGGGTGTTGGATAGTTTCTCCTCCTCTGTGTCTTGTGTATTTTCTACATTGTAGAATAATAGTGAAGGCATCAAAACTATTAAATAACACATATGGCATCATGTAGTAACCAAAAACATGTTACACATATCAAAATATATTTGAGATTCGAGATTCTTCAAAGTAGCCACCCTTTGCCTTGATCACAGCTTTGTACATACAGAATAATACGAAATGTTCTGAGACCAGGTTGTGCTTTCACCTCCCCCAGTAAGAGGGGAATAAGGCAACCTCAGAGTTACAGTGAGGGAAAAAAGTATTTGATCCCCTGCTGATTTTGTACGTTTGCCCACTGACAAAGAAATGATCAGTGTATCATTTTAATTGTAAGTTTATTTGAACAGTGAGAGACAGAATAACAACAACAAAATCCAGAAAAACGCATGTCAATAATTGTATAAATTGATTTGCATTTTAATGAGGGAAATAAGTATTTGACCCACTCTCAATCAGAAAGATTTCTGGCTCCCAGGTGTCTTTTATACAGGTAACGAGCTGAGTTTAGGAGCACACTCTTAAAGGGAGTGCTCCTAATCTCAGCTTGTTACCTGTATAAAAGACACCTGTCCACAGAAGCAATCAGTCAATCAGATTCCAAACTCTCCACCATGGCCAAGACCAAAAAGCTCTCCAAGGATGTCAGGGACAAGATTGTAGACCTACACAAGGCTGGAATGGGCTACAAGACCATCGCCAAGCAGCTTGGTGAGAAGGTGACAACAGTTGGTGCGATTATTTGCAAATGGAAGAAACACAAAAGAACTGTCAATCTCCCTCGGCCTGGGGCTCCATGCAAGATCTCACCTCATGGAGTTGCAATGATCATGAGAACGGTGAGGAATCAGCCCAGAACTACACGGGAGGATCTTGTCAATGATCTCAAGACACCTGGGACCATAGACACCAAGAAAACAATTGGTAACACACTACGCCGTGAAGGACTGAAATCCTGCAGCGCCCGCAAGGTCCCCCTGCTCAAGAAAGCACATATACAGGCCTGTCTGAAGTTTGCCAATGAACATCTGAACGATTCAGAGGAGAACTGGGTGAAAGTGTTGTGGTCAGATGAGACCAAAATCAAGCTCTTTGGCATCAACTCAACTCGCCGTGTTTGGAGGACGAGGAATGCTGCCTATGACCCCAAGAACACCATCCCCACCGTCAAACATGGAGGTGTAAACATTATGCTTTGGGGCTGTTTTTCTGCTAAGGGGACAGGACAACCTCACCGCATCAAAGGGACAATGGACGGGGCCATGTACCGTCAAATCTTGGGTGAGAACCTCCTTCCCTCAGCCAGGGCATTGAAAATGGGTCATGGATGGGTATTCCAGCATGACAATGACCCAAAACACACGGCCAAGGCAACAAAGGAGTGGCTCAAGAAGAAGCACATTAAGGTCCTGTCGAGTCAAAACCTTAATGACTTTGAGAAGATCTGCAAAGAGGCGTGGAACAAAATCCCTGCTGAGATGTGTGCAAACCTGGTGGCCAACCACAAGAAACGTCTGACCTCTGTGATTGCCAACAACGGTTTTGCCATGTCATGATTTGCAGAGGGGTCAAATACGTATTTCCCTCATTAAAATGCAAATAAATTTATAACATTTTTGACATGTGTTTTTCTGGATTTTTTTGTTGTTATTCTGTCTCTCACTGTTCAAATAAACCTACCATTAAATGTATAGACTGATCATGTCTTTGTCAGTGGGCAAACGTACAAAATCAGCAGGGGATCAAATACTTTTTTCCCTCACTGTACATTCAAGGATACTTTATTGACACACACGGATGAAATGGACATGGAAAGGTAGTGGAATGATAGTGGTCCTGTAATGGACAGATAACAGGGGTAATGAATATGCACAATAACTGATAGCACAAGTAGAGCAACAACGCTATTAACAAAGGAAGGGCTGTATTAATGGCATAATGCTACCTGCGGAGTATTACACAACACAGTAAAACACAGAGAGGCAACTTACAATAGGCAATGGTAGTAACTATAAAGAACAACAAGCAAGAATGATATATATGTTACAAACTCACTTTGTGCACGTACACTATCCCACGGTATCTCTGTGCATTCAAATTGTCATCGATAAAATGCAATTGTGTTCATTGTCCGTAGCTTATGCCTGCCCATACCATAACCCCACTGCCACCATGGAGCATTCACAACGTTGACATCAGCCAACAGCTCGCCCATACGCTGCTTTACAAGTGGTCTGAAGTCGTGAGGCCAGTTAGAAGTACTGCCAAATTCTCTAAAGCCGCCTTGGCTTATGGTTGAGAAATTAACATAAACGTATCTGGCAACAGCTCTGGTGGACATTCCTGCAGTCCGTAAGCCAATTGCACGCTGCCTCAAAACTTGAAACATCTGTGCATTGTGTTGTGTGACAAAACTGCACATATTAGAGTGGCATTTTATTGTCCTCAGCACAAGGTGCACCTGTGTAATTATCATGCTGTTTAATCAGCTTCTTGATATGCCATATTTGTCAGGTGGATGGATTATCTTGGCAAAGGAGAAATGCTCGCTTACAGGGATGTAAACAAATGTGTGTACACAATTTGAGAGAAATAAGCTTTTTGTGCGAATGGAACATTTCTGGGATTTTTATTTCAGCTCATGAAACATGGGACCAACACTTTACATGTTGCGTTTATATTTTTGTTCAGTGTAGTTATTAGGTTGGGAGATTGGGATCCTATCTGGGCTAGCTAAAGCCAACTTCATGGTTAGTAGTATGACAGAGAAAATATAACAAGACAAATTTAAACATCACAAATCTGAGGGGGCAAGTGACCCTGTGCCCCCTTTGGGCATGACGTCTCTGCTATCAACCACATCATTCTGTCTCCGTGAATATTCAAAACAGACACATTCATTCAGGTCTGGTACTGGTCCTACCATATAGATCAGGGATGGACAATTCCAGTCCTTGGGGGTCGGAGGGGTGTCACACTTTTTCCCCATCCCTAGCAAACACAGATTATTAAATTTATTGCATTCTAAACTGAAACCCATGAGTACTTGATTATTAGAGTCAAACGTGTTAGCTGGGGCTGGGGAAAAAGTGTAACACCAATCAGGTCCCGAGGACTGGAGTTGCCCATCCCTGATATAGATGCTCTGTTTGCATGCATCGAGGGATGCGGTGACAGTGGAGACAAGGGAGCACACAGAAACAGCTTTGTCCTTTTAGAAAGTCGTCATAATCCTTAAATAAATATGATATGTATGCAAGAAATGCAAGAAATGCAGAGCCACTTCCAAAAACATATTGACAGAGTCTAGTATCTAGTAATCTAACCAATTCGTTTTCAACCCCTTTGTTATGGCAAGCGTAAATAAGCTCAGGAGTAAAAATGTGCTTAACAAGTCACATAATCAGTTAGATGGACTCACTATGTGTGCAATAATAGTGATTTTTGAACGACTACATAATCTCTGCACCCCACACATGCAATTATCTATTAGGTCCCTCAGTCGAGCAGTGAATTTCAAACATAGATTCAACCATGAAGACCAGGGAGGTTTTCCAATGCCTCGCAAAGTAGGGCACCTTTTGGTAGATGGGTACAAATAAAGCAGACATTGAATATTCCTTTGAGCATGGTGAAGGTATTAATTACGCTTTGGATGGTGTATCAATACACCCTGTCACCACAAAAAAACAGGTGTCCATCCTAACTCAGCTGCCAGAGAGGAAGGAAAACGCTCAGGGATTTCACCATGAGGCCAATGGTGACTTTAAAACAGTTAGAAAGTTTAATGCTTTGATAGGAGAAAACTGAGGATGAATCATCAACATTGTAGTTACTCCACAATACTAACCTAATTGACAGAGTATGCACTCACTAACTGTAAGTCGCTCTGGATAAGAGTGTCTGCTAAATGACTAAAATGTAAATGTAAAAGAGGGAAACCTGTACATGCATTGTGTTTGCAATAAGGCACTAAAGTAAAACTGCAAATAATGTGGCAAAGAAATGAACTTTATGTCCTGAATACAAAGCGTAATGTTTGGGGCAAATCCAACACAACACATCACTGAGTACCACTCTTCATATTTCCAAGCATGGTGGTGGCTGCATCATGTTATGGGTATGCATGTCATTGGCAAGGACTAGATACTTGTTTAGGATAAAAATAAACGGCATAGAGCTAAGTACAGGCAGATTCCTAGAGGAAAACCTGGTTCAGTCTGCTTTCCAACAGACACTGGGAGACAAATTCCCTCTTCAGCAGGACAATAACCTAAAACACAAGGCCAAATATTCACTGGAGTTGCTTACCAAGACGACATTGAATGTTTCTGAGTGGCTTAGTTACAGTTTTGACTTAATTCGGCTTGAAAACCTATGGCAAAAAAAAAAATGGCTGTCTATATAATGTATATTGCATATCTTTTACAATCCAGTTGTGCAAAGCTCTTGGAGATTTACCAAGTAAGACACAGCTTTAATCGACTCAGGGGTGGGAATACTTATGTAAATGAGATATTTCTGTATGTAATTTCCAATACATTTGCAAAAATGTCAAAAGCGTGTTTTCAATTTGTCATTATGGGGTATTGTGTGTAGCTGCGTGAGAGAAAATATTATAATTGAATCCATTTTGAATTCAGGCTGTAAGAAAACAACATGTGGAATAAGTTAAGGGGTATGAATACTTTCTGAATGCACTGTATATCTGCAAGAAAGTGATAAATAAGTGACTGTTTGAAAGGGGGTCATATAAACATTGCCTTATTTATATTTTTACATATAACATAAAGTGAATTCTGTCTGAAATAGTCATGCTATAATGGACGTCGTTTCTCAGACCAAATTTCCATTCTGGCTCAAACAAAGCAATCTGATCATGCTCCAGTCAAAAACAGCTATAGGGAATGCCTATACATTGTCCAATCTCCTTCCACACATTGATTTCATCTTATTCAGAAAAAAACAAACTTGAAATTAAGTGTTGTTTCAGTGTCTTGTTGCAGGTTGTGCAATGTTCAAAAGTGTGTGAGAGAAAAAGCATTAACTTGTGTGTGTGGTGTCAAGTGTGGATGGTCCTATGTATGCAAATAGCCGAGATTGGATATTTCAGCACCATGGACAGCAGCGACATTGGGATAGCGAGATCTGTAATTCAGCAACACATGACACTGGATAGTGGCTGTCTCAGGTGAAGTTGGCATTGGGAAAATCCCATCTAATGGGAAACGAGGCATAGGAGGCAAAAAGACTGAAGGAGAAGACTCCCACAGGAACTCTTGGCTTAACTGTTCTGCCACATTCATTTCAAATGTTACATTTTTCGATTTGTAAATAAAAGGGAACACATCTGCAAATAATGTAAACTGACTTTTCTAACTACACTGTACAGCTTTAGTGTGTCTGTGCATCATGGTACAACTGCAAGCAATTCGCTTCTCAAATCCTTCTCAAATGTCTGTTTAATGTGAGAAATAAAATGAAAAACAACTGTTAGACTAATACAATGCGTACTGTCATGAATTATTACTATTCCCAACAAGACAACGAAGTGATGGTCTTTACCCGCCATGGAGACTTATAAAGGCTACTTCCCCCCCCACCAAAAGTTCCCACGCTGAGCGATATTGTTTACTACATCATTATGCATATAATTCAAGTCATACCTTTATTGTCATTCATGCTCTTATTTTTAACCGAGTAGCTTTGCAAAAGTGTAACCTGCGTCAATTCAGAGCTAGGAAATATTGAAATAACGTGCTTAAGAGGACCACACCCGTCGCTATGGGCGGGCCATAGGGGGCCGGGCCCGCCCCCAAAAATGCTTGGCACCCCCCACTTGAGGCACAGATCTCTTAAAAAGTGAGGTGGAACTTTCTGAGGTGGAAGTTGGGAGAGTTATATTTCAGTGAAACGTAAGTGAAGGAGGCCCCGCTCTCTCGCTTTCCCAGATGTTTAGTTCATTTCATTCCGATCTCCTTTGCATTATTGTAGCCATTTTCTGTAGCCTGTCAACTGTGCGTCTGTCTATCCCTGTTCTCTGCTCTCTGCACAGGCTATACAAACGCCTCACACCGCATGGCTGCTGCCACTCTAACCTGGTGGTCCCTGCGCGCACGACCCACGTGGAGTTCCAGGTCTCCGGCAGCATCTGGAACTGCCGTTCTGCGGCCAACAAGGCAGAGTTCATCTCAGCCTATGCTACCCTCCAGTCCCTCGACTTCTTGGCGCTGACGGAAACATGGATTACCACTGAAAACACTGCTACTCCTACTGCTCTCTCCTCGTCTGACCATGTGTTCTTGCATACCCCGAGAGCATCTGGTCAGCGGGGTGATGGCACAGGAATCCTCATCTCTCCCAAGTGGACATTCTCTCTTTTTCCCCTGACCCATCTGTCTATCTCCTCATTTGAATTCCATTCTGTCACAGTCACTAGCCCATTCAAGCTTAACATCCTTATCATTTATCGCCCTCCAGGTTCCCTTGGAGAGTTCATCAATGAGCTTGACGCCTTGATAAGTTCCTTTCCTGAGGATGGCTCACCCCTCACAGTTCTGGGTGACTTTAACCTCCCTACGTCAACCTTTGACGCATTTCTCTCTGCCTCCTTCTTTCCACTCCTCTCCTCTTTTGACCTCACCCTCTCACCGTCCCCCCCTACTCACAAGGCAGGCAATACGCTTGACCTCATCTTTACTAGATGCTGTTCTTCTACTAATCTCACTGCAACTCCCCTCCATGTCTCCGACCACTACTTTGTATCCTTTTCTCTCTCGCTCTCCTCCAACACTACTCACTCTGCCCCAACTCAGATGGTAATGCACCATCGCAACCTTCGCTCTCTCTCTCCCGCTACTCTCTCCTCCTCCATCCTATCATCTCTTCCCTCTGCTCAATCCTTCTCCCTCCAATCTCCTGATTCTGCCTCCTCAACCCTCCTCTCCTCCCTTTCTGCATCCTTTCACTCTCTATGTCCCCTATCCTCCCGGCCGGCTCGGTCCTCCCCTCCTGCTCCGTGGCATGACGACTTATTGCGAGCTCACAGAACAGGGCTCCGGGCAGTCGAGCGGAAATGGAGGAAAACTAGACTCCCTGCGGGTTTGTCATATTTTCACTCCCTCCTCTCTACATTTTCTTCCTCTCTTTCTGCTGCTAAAGCCACTTTCTACCACTCTAAATTCCAAGCATCTGCCTCTAACCCTAGGAAGCTCTTTACCACCTTCACCTCCCTGCTGAATCCTCCCCCCACCCCCCCTCTATGTGGATGACTTCGTCAACCATCTTGAAAAGAAGGTTGATGAAATCCGATCCTTGTTTGTTAAGTCAAATGACACTGCTGGTCCTGCTCACACTGCCCTACCCTATGCTTTGACTTCTTTCTCCCCTCTCTCTCCAGATGAAATCTTGCGACTTGTGACGGCCGGCCGCCCAACAACCTGCCTGCTTGACCCTATCCCCTCCTCTCTTCTCCAGACCATTTCTGGAGACCTTCTCCCTTACCTCACCTCGCTCATCAACTCATCCTTGACCGCTGGCTATGTCCCTTCCGTCTTCAAGAGAGCGAGAGTTGCACCCCTTCTCAAAAAACCTATACTCGATCCCTCCGATGTCAACAACTACAGACCAGTATCCCTTCTTTCTTTTCTCTCCAAAACTCTTGAGCGTGCCGTCTTTAGCCAACTCTCTTGCTATCTCTCTCAGAATGACCTTCTTGATCCAAAACAGTCAGGTTTCAAGACTGGTCATTCAACTGAGACTGCTCTTCTCTGTGTCACGGAGGCTCTCCGCACTGCCAAAGCTAACTCTCTCTCCTCTGCTCTTGTCCTTCTAGACCTGTCTGCTGCCTTTGATACTGTGAACCATCAGATCCTCCTCTCCACCCTCTCCGAGTTGGGCATCTCCGGCGCGGCTCACTCTTGGATTGCGTCCTACCTGACAGGTCGCTCCTACCAAGTGGCGTGGCGAGAATCTGTCTCCGCACCACGTGCTCTCACCACTGGTGTCCCCCAGGGCTCAGTTCTAGGCCCTCTTCTATTCTCGCTATACACCAAGTCACTTGGCTACCTCTAGCGAGCACATGGAGGGCTGTGCGGCCCCCCAAAGAAATGCCACCCCACACCATGACTGACCCACCGCCAAACCGGTCATGCTGGAGGATGTTGCAGGCAGCAGAACGTTCTCCACGGCGTCTCCAGACTCTGTCACGTCTGTCACGTGCTCAGTGTGAACCTGCTTTCATCTGTGAAGAGCACAGGACGCCAGTGGCGAATTTGCCAATCTTGGTGTTCTCTGGCAAATACCAAACGTCCTGCACGGTGTTGGGCTGTAAGCACAACCCCCACCTGTGGACGTCGGGCCCTCATACCACCCTCATGGAGTCTGTTTCTGACCGTTTGAGCAGACACATGCACATTTGTGGCCTGCTGGAGGTCATTTTGCAGGGCTCTGGCAGTGCTCCTCCTGCTCCTCCTTGCACAAAGGCGGAGGTAGCAGTCCTGCTGCTGGGTTGTTGCCCTCCTACGGCCTCCTCCACGTCTCCTGATGTACTGGCTTGTCTCCTGGTAGCGCCTCCATGCTCTGGACACTACGCTGACAGACACAGCAAACCTTCTTGCCACAGCTCGCATTGATGTGCCATCCTGGATGTGCTGCACTACCTGAGCCACTTGTGTGGGTTGTAGACTCCGTCTCATGCTACCACTAGAGTGAAAGCACCACCAGCATTCAAAAGTGACCAAAACATCAGCCAGGAAGCATAGGAACTGAGAAGTGGTCTGTGGTCACCAGCTGCAAAACCAGTCCTTTATTGGGGGTGTCTTGCTAATTGCCTATAATTTCCACCTGTTGTCTATTCCATTTGCACAAAAGCATGTGAAATTTATTGTCAATCAGTGTTGCTTCCTAAGTGGACAGTTTGATTTCACAGAAGTGTGATTGACTTGGAGTTACATTGTGTTGTTTAAGTGTTCCCTTTATTTGTTTGAGCAGTGTATATATACAGTGGGGAAAAAAGTATTTAGTCAGCCACCAATTGTGCAAGTTCTCCCATTTAAAAAGATGAGAGAGGCCTGTAATTTTCATCATAGGTACACGTCAACTATGACAGACAAAATGAGAAAATAAAATCCAGAAAATCACATTGTAGGATTTTTAATGAATTTATTTGCAAATTATGGTGGTAAATAAGTATTTGGTCATTAACAAAAGTTTCTCAATACTTTGTTATATACCCTTTGTTGGCAATGACACAGGTCAAACGTTTTCTGTAAGTCTTCACAAGGTTTTCACACACTGTTGCTGGTATTTTGGCCCATTCCTCCATGCAGATCTCCTCTAGAGCAGTGATGTTTTGGGGCTGTCGCTGGGCAACACGGACTTTCAACTCCCTCCAAAGATTTTCTATGGGGTTGAGATCTGGAGACTGGCTAGGCCACTCCAGGACCTTGAAATGCTTCTTACGAAGCCACTCCTTCGTTGCCCGGGTGGTGTGTTTGGGATCATTGTCATGCTGAAAGACCCAGCCACGTTTCATCTTCAATGCCCTTGCTGATGGAAGGAGGTTTTCACTCAAAATCTCACGATACATGGCCCCATTCATTCTTTCCTTTACACGGATCAGTCGTCCTGGTCCCTTTGCAGAAAAGCAGCCCCAAAGCATGATGTTTCCACCCCCATGCTTCACAGTAGGTATGGTGTTCTTTGGATGCAACTCAGCATTCTTTGTCCTCCAAACACGAAGAGTTGAGTTTTCACCAAAAAGTTATATTTTGGTTTCATCTGACCATATGACATTCTCCCAATCCTCTTCTGGATCATCCAAATGCACTCTAGCAAACTTCAGACGGGCCTGGACATGTACTGGCTTAAGCAGGGGGACACGTCTGGCACTGCAGGATTTGAGTCCCTGGCGGCGTAGTGTGTTACTGATGGTAGGCTTTGTTACTTTGGTCCCAGCTCTCTGCAGGTCATTCACTAGGTCCCCCCGTGTGGTTCTGGGATTTTTGCTCACCGTTCTTGTGATCATTTTGACCCAACGGGGTGAGATCTTGCGTGGAGCCCCAGATCGAGGGAGATTATCAGTGGTCTTGTATGTCTACCATTTCCTAATAATTGCTCCCACAGTTGATTTCTTCAAACCAAGCTGCTTACCTATTGCAGATTCAGTCTTCCCAGCTTGGTGCAGGTCTACAATTTTGTTTCTGGTGTCCTTTGACAGCTCTTTGGTCTTGGCCATAGTGGAGTTTGGAGTGTGACTGTTTGAGGTTGTGGACAGGTGTCTTTTATACTGATAACAAGTTCAAACAGGTGCCATTAATACAGGTAACGAGTGGAGGACAGAGGAGCCTCTTAAAGAAGAAGTTACAGGTCTGTGAGAGCCAGAAATCTTGCTTGTTTGTAGGTGACCAAATACTTATTTTCCACCATAATTTGCAAATAAATTCATAAATGTGATTTTCTGGATTTTTTTTCCTCAATTTGTCTGTCATACTTGACGTGTACCTATGATGAAAATTACAGGCCTCTCTCATCTTTTTAAGTGGGAGAACTTGCACAATTGGTGGCTGACTAAATAATTTTTTCCCCCACTGTATATGTATACATACATACATACATAGACACATACACACAAACACACATATATATACATACATATATACACATATACATATATACATACATATACATATACACACACACACCATTACACATCACTATTATTAAAATACCAGTGGCATTAAAATAAAGATTAGTTGTAAACAAATTAATAAGAATGGCCCAAAAAATAAGTACAATGCAATCTGCAACCCTGTGTGTGTGTGTGTGTGAATGAAAGGGTCTGTCTATCCCAGTAGTATGCATATTAGATGCAGTAGTTGGGGCACCTCTCCAATCTCTGATTGTTCTAGGTGTCTTTTGCCAGAGGTTACCTCGGCATATGTAGGCTGATGATCTGAATGATACATGGTGTGGACTGCATCATGTGGTGTACTTCTCTGAAGGACAGTGTTCTGCCCGACCCTGGAGTAGTGGGCAGTGCTGTGTTGTGATGGGCCGGGTCTAGTAGAGCTGTGTTGTGATGGGCCGGGTCTAGTAGAGCTGTGTTGTGATGGGCCGGGTCTAGTAGAGCTGTGTTGTGATGGGCCGGGGCTCTGTTGCTGGGGTGATGGGTGTGTGGGTCCCTGCCAAGTGTTGCATCCTTTAGGTCCTGGGCAAAGGTTCTGATACTGTCCTGATCAAGATGTACATTATCGTATAAATGTTCACCTGTCAGAGTGGGGTGGTGAGCCGTTCTGACGTTGAGCAGTGAGGCACAGTCCACAGTGATCTGTTGATTTATTTTTTAGAGGTAGACTGGAGAGAGATAGAGGGACTGGAGAGAGAGAGAGAGAGAGAGAGAGAGAGAGAGAGAGAGAGAGAGAGAGAGAGAGAGAGAGAGAGAGAGAGAGAGAGAAAGAGAGAGACTATCTTACTCAAACTTGATCTTTATCCATAGATTACACATTAATTTTGGATTTTAGATTAATCCATAGATTAAAGTCCATACCAGACAATAGAATGGTTCAAGAGTGCATCTGTTCACATCGCTAAACTGTTTAATGAGCACTAGGTGGCAGTGTTTCATCGTGTTTGTTTGCAATATAGTGTGTGTTACATTTTTTATTTTTTTTATTTCACCTTTATTTCACCAGGTAAGCCAGTTGAGAACAAGTTCTCATTTACAACTGCGACCTGGCCAAGATAAAGCAAAGCAGTGCGATAAAAACAACAACAACACAGAGTTACATATGGGATAAACAAAATGTACAGTCAATAACACAATAGAAAATCTATATACAGTGTGTGCAAAAGTAGTAAGTTATGGAGGTAAGGCAATAAATAGGCCATAGTGCAAAATAATTACAATTTAGTATTAACACTGGAGTGATAGATGTGCAGAAGATGATGTCAGTTACTTGTTACCTGTCCAAAATTGTAATCAGTAACGTAACTTTTGGATTACCCAAACTCAGTAATGTAATCTGATTACTTTCAGTTACATTTTGATTACTGTCCCCTTAAGAGGCATTAGAAGAAGACAAAAAGGATCCATCAAAGGCATTTGGTGTGTCATCATAGTGGTCTCTGATTGGTGGTCATCATTTGGTGTGTCATCATAGTGGTCTCTGATTGGTGGTCATCATTTGGTGTGTCATCATAGTGGTCTCTGACTGGTGGTCATCATTTGGTGTGTCATCATAGTGGTCTCTGATTGGTGGTCATCATTTGGTGTGTCATCATAGTGGTCTCTGATTGGTGGTCATCATTTGGTGTGTCATCATAGTGGTCTCTGATTGGTGGTCATCATTTGGTGTGTCATCATAGTGGTCTCTGATTGGTGGTCATCATTTGGTGTGTCATCATAGTGGTCTCTGATTGGTGGTCATCATTTGGTGTGTCATCATAGTGGTCTCTGATTGGTGGTCATCATTTGGTGTGTCATCATAGTGGTCTCTGATTGGTGGTCATCATTTGGTGTGTCATCATAGTGGTCTCTGACTGGTGGTCATCATTTGGTGTGTCATCATAGTGGTCTCTGATTGGTGGTCATCATTTGTTGTGTCATCATAGTGGTCTCTGACTGGTGGTCATCATTTGGTGTGTCATCATAGTCGTTTCTGATTGGTGGTCAGACTCTCTCAGGTGGAACAAACTAAAACTTGTTTCAATGCTGAATTGAAAGTCATTGAGTGAAGAGAAAGGTGTCAATATTTTTTCGAAAACTTCCTTTCTGAATTTAAAAGAATTCCAAGAAGTAATCATCTAGTTTTTCAAAAGTATCTGTAATCTGATTACAATATTTTTGCTGGTAACATAACTGATTACAAGTACAGTTTTCTTGTGTGTGTGTGTGTGTGTGTGTGTGTGTGTGTGTGTGTGTGTTTTACACTCTGCACCCTCAGCAGTAAAGTGAAATATTATGACTCCAGTTCTGAGAAGATGAGACTTTGTATTCCAGAGCTGATGTCTTTACAATATCCCCCCTGTCATCTGTCTGACATCACTTTCAATTTCCTTTTCAGTCTTTTTGTAGTGTAGTCCTATTCTATTACCCCAGTGATATCTGAGACGTGCTGAGAGCTAGTCACATAGTAAAGGAGACATACAGTTGAAGTCGGAAGTTGACATACACTTAGGTTGGAGTCATTAAAACTCGTTTTTCAACCACTCCACACATTTCATGTTAACAAACTATAGTTTTGGCAAGTCGGTTAGGACATCTAATTTGTGCATGACACAAGTAATTTTTCCAACAATTGTTTACAGACTGATTATTTCACTTATAATTCACTGTATCACAATTCCAGTTGGTCAGAAGTTTACATACACTAAGTTGACTGTGCCTTTAAACAGCTTGGACAATTCCAGAAAATGGCTTTAGAAGCTTCTGATAGGCTAATTGACATTGTTTGAGTCAATTGGAGGTGTACCTGTGGATGTATTTCCAGGCCTACCTTCAAACTCAGTGCCACTTTGCTTGACATCATGGGAAAATCAAAATAAATCAGCCAAGACCTCAAAAAAAAAATGTGTAGATGTCCACAAGGCTGGTTCATCCTTGGGAGCAATTTCCAAACGCCTGAAGGTACCACGTTCATCTGTACAAACAATAGTACGTAAGTATAAACACCATGGGACCACGCAGCCGTTATACCGCTCAGGAAGGAGACGCGTTCTGTCTCCTAGAGATTAACGTACTTTGGTGCGAAAAATGCAAATAAATCCCAGAACAACAGTAAAGGACCTTGTGAAGATGCTGGAGGAAACAGGTACAAAAGGTACTGAAAGGTCAATCAGCAACCAGACTACGGTTTGCAACTGCATATGGGGACAAAGATCGTACTTTTTGGAGAAATGTCCTCTGGTCTGATGAAACAAAAATAGAACTGTTTGGCCATAATGACCATTGTTATGTTTGGAGGAAAAAGGGGGTTGCTTGCAAGTCGAAGATCACCCTCCCAACCGTGAAGCACGGGGGTGGCAGCATCATGCTGTGGGGGTGATTTTCCAAGCTGTTTAAAGGCATCTGCGGAGATGGTGCCGGAGAAGATGGCTGTCGTTTTACAGCCCTCTAACCAATTGTACTATTATGTGTGTTTTTTCGCGTTATTTGTAATTTATTCTGTACATAATGTTTCTGCCATCGTCTCTTATAACCAAAAAGAGCTTCTGGATATCAGGATAGCGATTACTCACCTCATATTGGACGAAGATTTTTTCTTCAACGAGTCGGACGCGAAGGATATCCTACAGACACCCGACAAGGCCCACATCCCCGTCATTCGCAGGAGAAAGATACGGAGATATCGTGGACGTAGGTCGGGGTGCCTTGTAAGGATCCGATGGCGAGCGAGTAAACTGCCTCTTCAATCAATCCTATTAGCCAATGTTAAATAATTTGAAAATAAATTAGATGACCTACGATTACGGTTATCCTACCAATGGGACATTAAAAACTGTAATGTCTTATGTTTCACCAAGTCGTGGCTGAACGACGACATGGACAACATACAGCTGACGGGATTT
This sequence comes from Coregonus lavaretus, assembly GCF_964263955.1. NCBI lineage: Eukaryota > Metazoa > Chordata > Actinopteri > Salmoniformes > Salmonidae > Coregonus > Coregonus lavaretus. The sequence goes on from NW_028164027.1 coordinate 762,058, forward strand.
ACGCTACATCGGCAGGATAGAACAGCTGACTCCGGTAAGACAAGGGGTGGCGGTCTGTGTATATTTGTAAACAACAGCTGGTGCACAAAATCAAATACTAAGGAAGTCTTGAGGTTTTGCTCGCCTGAGGTAGAGTATCGTATGATAAGCTGTAGACCACACTATTTACCAAGAGAGTTTTCATCTCTATTTTTCATAGCTGTCTATTTACCACCACAAACCAATGCTGGCATTAAGATTGCACTCAACGAGCTGTATAAGGCCATATGTAAATTGGAAAACGCTCATCCAGAGGCAGCTCTCCTATTTGCCGGGGACTTTTTTAAATGTGCAACCAGAGGGAAAAAAGCTCTAGACCACCTTTACTCCACACACAGAGACGCATACAAAGCTCTCCCTCGCCCTCCATTTGGCAAATCTGACCATAACTCTATCCTCCTGATTCCTGCTTATAAGCAAAAACTAAAGCAGGATTAACCAGTGACTCGGTTAATAAAAAAGTGGTCAGATGACGCAGATGCTAAGCTACAGTACTGTTTTGCTAGCACAGACTGGAACATGTTCCGGGATTCTTCAGATAGCATTGAGGAGTACACCACATCAGTCACTGGCTTCATCAATAAGTGCATCGATGACGTGTTCCCCACAGTGACTGTACGTACATACCCCAACCAGAAGCCATGGATTACAGGCAACAACCGCACTGAGCTAAAGGGTAGAGCTGCCGCTTTCAAGGAGCGGGACTCTAACCTGGACGCTTATAAGAAATCCCGCTATGCCCTCCGACGAACCATCAAACAGGCAAAGAGTCAATACAGGACTAAGATTGAATCGTACTACACCGGCTCTGACGCTCGTCGGATGTGGCAGGGCTTGAAAACTATTACAGACTACAAAGGGAAGCACAGCCGCGAGCTGCCCAGTGACACAAGCCTACCAGACGAGCTAAACCACTTCTATGCTCGCTTCGAGGCAAGCAACACTGAAGCATGCATGAGAGCACCAGCTGTTCCGGATGACTATGTGATCACACTCTCTGTAGCCGATGTGAGTAAGACTTTTTAGCAGGTCAAAATTCACAAGGCCGCAGGGCCAGACGGATTACCAGGACGTGTACTCCGAGCATGTGCAGACCAACTGGCAAGTGTCTTCACTGACATTTTCAACATGTTCCTGACTGAGTCTGTAATACCAACATGTTTCAAGCAGACCACCATAGTCCCCGTGCCCAAGGACACTAAGATAACCTGCCTAAATGACTACCGACCCATTGCACTGACGTCTGTAGCCATGAAGTGCTTTGAAAGGCTGGTCATGGCTCACATCAACACCATTATCCCAGAAACCCTAGACCCACTCCAATTTGCATACCGCCCCAACAGATGATGCAATCTCTATTGTACGTTACACTGCCATATCCCACCTGGACAAGAGGAACACCTACATGAGAATGCTATTCATTGACTACAGCTCAGCGTTCAACACCATAGTGCCCTCAAAGCTCATCACTAAGCTAAGGATCCTGGGACTAAACACCTCCCTCTGCAACTGGATCCTGGACTTCCTGATGGGCCGCCCCCAGGTGGTAAGGGTAGGTAACAACACATCTGCCACGCTGATCCTCA